>NC_048584.1:37671514-37796514 GCF_013265735.2 Oncorhynchus mykiss
GCTGTGTGTGTGTGTCCGCCAGCTGTGTGTGTGTGTCCGCTAGGTGTGTGTGTGTCTGCCAGCTGTGTGTGTGTGTCGCCAGCTGTGTGTGTGTGTCCGCCAGCTGTGTGTGTGTGTCCGCCAGCTGTGTGTGTGTGTCCACCAGCTGTGTGTCCGCAAGCTGTGTGTCCGCCAGCTTTGTGTGTGTGTCCGCTAGCTGTGTGTGTCCGCCAGCTGTGTGTGTGTGTCTGCCAGCTGTGTGTGTGTGTGTCTGCCAGCTGTGTGTGTGTGTCCATCAGCTGTGTGTGTGTGTCCGCCAGCTGTGTGTGTGTGCCCGCAAGCTGTGTGTGTGTGTGTCCACCAGCTGTGTGTGTCCGCCAGCTGTGTGTGTGTGTCTGCCAGCTGTGTGTGTGTGTCTGCCAGCTGTGTGTGTGTGTCCACCAGCTGTGTGTGTGTTTCCGCCAGCTGTGTGTGTGTGCCCGCAAGCTGTGTGTGTGTGTGTCCACCAGCTGTGTGTGTCCGCCAGCTGTGTGTGTGTGTCCACCAGCTGTGTGTGTGTCCACCAGCTGTGTGTGTGTGTGTCCGCCAGCTGTGTGTGTGTGTCCACCAGCTGTGTGTGTGTCCACCAGCTGTGTGTGTGTGTCCGCCAGCTGTGTGTGTGTGTCCACCAGCTGTGTGTGTGTCCACCAGCTGTGTGTGTGTGTCCACCAGCTGTGTGTGTGTGTCCACCAGCTGTGTGTGTGTGTCTGCCAGCTGTGTGTGTGTGTGTCTGCCAGCTGTGTGTGTGTGTCCACCAGCTGTGTGTGTGTGTCCGCCAGCTGTGTGTGTGTGTCCGCCAGCTGTGTGTGTGTGTCCGCCAGCTGTGTGTGTGTGTCCACCAGCTGTGTGTCCGCAAGCTGTGTGTCCGCCAGCTTTGTGTGTGTGTCCGCTAGCTGTGTGTGTCCGCCAGCTGTGTGTGTGTGTCTGCCAGCTGTGTGTGTGTGTCCACCAGCTGTGTGTGTGTGTGTCCACCAGCTGTGTGTGTGTGTCCGCCAGCTGTGTGCGTGTGTCCGCCAGCTGTGTGTGTGTGTCCGCCAGCTGTGTGTGTGTCCACCAGCTGTGTGTGTGTGTCCACCAGCTGTGTGTGTGTGTCTGCCAGCTGTGTGTGTGTGTCCGCCAGCTGTGTGTGTGTGTCCGCTAGGTGTGTGTGTGTCCGCCAGCTGTGTGTGTGTGTCCGCCAGCTGTGTGTGTGTGTCCGCCAGCTGTGTGTGTGTGTCCGCCAGCTGTGTGTGTGTGTCCACCAGCTGTGTGTCCGCAAGCTGTGTGTCCGCCAGCTTTGTATGTGTGTCTGCTAGCTGTGTGTGTCCGCCAGCTGTGTGTGTGTGTCTGCCAGCTGTGTGTGTGTGTGTCTGCCAGCTGTGTGTGTGTTTCCGCCAGCTGTGTGTGTGTGCCCGCAAGCTGTGTGTGTGTGTGTCCACCAGCTGTGTGTGTCCGCCAGCTGTGTGTGTGTCCACCAGCTGTGTGTGTGTCCACCAGCTGTGTGTGTGTGTCCGCCAGCTGTGTGTGTGTGTCCACCAGCTGTGTGTGTGTCCACCAGCTGTGTGTGTGTGTCCGCCAGCTGTGTGTGTGTGTCCACCAGCTGTGTGTGTGTCCACCAGCTGTGTGTGTGTGTCCACCAGCTGTGTGTGTGTGTCCACCAGCTGTGTGTGTGTGTCTGCCAGCTGTGTGTGTGTGTCTGCCAGCTGTGTGTGTGTGTCCACCAGCTGTGTGTCCGCAAGCTGTGTGTCCGCCAGCTTTGTGTGTGTGTCCGCTAGCTGTGTGTGTCCGCCAGCTGTGTGTGTGTGTCTGCCAGCTGTGTGTGTGTGTGTCTGCCAGCTGTGTGTGTGTGTCCACCAGCTGTGTGTGTGTGTCCGCCAGCTGTGTGTGTGTGTCCGCCAGCTGTGTGTGTGTGTCCGCCAGCTGTGTGTGTGTGTCCACCAGCTGTGTGTCCGCAAGCTGTGTGTCCGCCAGCTTTGTGTGTGTGTCCGCTAGCTGTGTGTGTCCGCCAGCTGTGTGTGTGTGTCTGCCAGCTGTGTGTGTGTCCACCAGCTGTGTGTGTGTGTGTCCACCAGCTGTGTGTGTGTGTCCGCCAGCTGTGTGCGTGTGTCCGCCAGCTGTGTGTGTGTGTCCGCCAGCTGTGTGTGTGTCCACCAGCTGTGTGTGTGTGTCCACCAGCTGTGTGTGTGTGTCTGCCAGCTGTGTGTGTGTCCGCCAGCTGTGTGTGTGTGTCCGCTAGGTGTGTGTGTGTCCGCCAGCTGTGTGTGTGTGTCCGCCAGCTGTGTGTGTGTGTCCGCCAGCTGTGTGTGTGTGTCCGCCAGCTGTGTGTGTGTGTCCACCAGCTGTGTGTCCGCAAGCTGTGTGTCCGCCAGCTTTGTATGTGTGTCCGCTAGCTGTGTGTGTCCGCCAGCTGTGTGTGTGTGTCTGCCAGCTGTGTGTGTGTGTGTCTGCCAGCTGTGTGTGTGTGTCCACCAGCTGTGTGTGTGTGTCCGCCAGCTGTGTGTGTGTGTCCACCAGCTGTGTGTGTGTCCACCAGCTGTGTGTGTGTCCGCCAGCTGTGTGTGTGTGTCCACCAGCTGTGTGTGTGTCCACCAGCTGTGTGTGTGTGTCCACCAGCTGTGTGTGTGTGTCTGCCAGCTGTGTGTGTGTGTCCGCCAGCTGTGTGTGTGTGTCCGCCAGCTGTGTGTATGTCCACCAGCTGTGTGTGTGTGTCCACCAGCTGTGTGTGTGTGTCTGCCAGCTGTGTGTGTGTGTCCGCCAGCTGTGTGTGTGTGTCCGCTAGGTGTGTGTGTGTCCGCCAGCTGTGTGTGTGTGTCCGCCAGCTGTGTGTGTGTGTGTCCGCCAGCTGTGTGTGTGTGTCCGCCAGCTGTGTGTGTGTGTCCACCAGCTGTGTGTCCGCAAGCTGTGTGTCCGCCAGCTTTGTGTGTGTGTCCGCTAGCTGTGTGTGTCCGCCAGCTGTGTGTGTGTGTTTGCCAGCTGTGTGTGTGTGTGTCTGCCAGCTGTGTGTGTGTGTCCACCAGCTGTGTGTGTGTGTCCGCCAGCTGTGTGTGTGTGCCCGCAAGCTGTGTGTGTGTGTGTCCACCAGCTGTGTGTGTCCGCCAGCTGTGTGTGTGTGTCTGCCAGCTGTGTGTGTGTGTCTGCCAGCTGTGTGTGTGTGTCCACCAGCTGTGTGTGTGTGTCCGCCAGCTGTGTGTGTGTGCCCGCAAGCTGTGTGTGTGTGTGTCCGCCAGCTGTGTGTGTCCGCCAGCTGTGTGTGTGTGTCCGCCAGCTGTGTGTGTCCGCCAGCTGTGTGTGTGTGTCCGCCAGCTGTGTGTGTCCGCCAGCTGTGTGTCCGCCAGCTGTGTGTGTGTGTCCACCAGCTGTGTATGTGTGTGTCCACCAGCTGAGCAGAAGCGTTGCTATTTGTATTTCTCTCCACTTATCTCCTGCTGGAGGGTAGCAGCGCAGGAGCAGATTGACAGACAATTGAAGTGCAAATTATATGAATGATATGTATATATACTGTACATAACGATATGAATGATATGTATATGTACTGTATATAACGATATGAATGATATGTATATGTACTGTATATAACGATATGAATGATATGTATATGTACTGTATATAACGATATGAATGATATGTATATGTACTGTATATAACGATATGAATGATATGTATATGTACTGTATATAACGATATGAATGATATGTATATGTACTGTATATAACGATATGAATGATATGTATATGTACTGTATATAACGATATGAATGATATGTATATGTACTGTATATAACGATATGAATGATATGTATATGTACTGTATATAACGATATGAATGATATGTTTATGTACTGTATATAACATGTGCAACATCCACTGATGAATATCAAATCTCACAAAAATAAACTCCCTCCCAACTTTGTCCCCTGTCCTGATCAGAATTACATTCTCTCTGGTATCGTCCTTTGCTGATCAGAATTACATTCTCTCTGGTATCGTCCTTTGCTGATCAGAATTACATTCTCTGTGGTATTGTCCTTTCCTGATCAGAATTACATTCTCTCTAGTATTGTGCTTTTCTATCTATATATTGCTCTCTATCCCATCTATCTCCCCCACTGATTTCGTAACTGTCAACACAGAGGTTCAGCGCCACACAAAACCTTCCTTTGTATCTAACGAAGAAGCCTTTTTTCATTTTCTTCTATCTAGTGGAGCCGTGCTTGCTGCAAGGTGTCCTCTCTCTCTAGCTAGAGGAATATGGACACTCAAACACACACACACACAAGCATGAACGCACGCACAAACGTATACCCACATGCCAGCACACACACACAATGAAACACACACACACACACAAGCATGAACGCACGCACAAACGTATACCCACATGCCAGCACACACACACAATGAAACACACACACACACACAGAGACCGTTTTAATCCGTCTATTAAAATCAGAGTGTATTCGCGCTATGAAGTGTTGGATTACCTAGAGCTAGTCTAGTCTAGCTGATCCAGCCAGGGAAGTACCAGGTAAACACAACTCTGTCTGGGCACCTGGAAACACATATGTTTACCACAGCACATTATCCAGTGTTAATCTACACTGAGAGTGATAAAGTTCACACTTGCCAGTGTTAAATTAAGACATTACCTAGTGTAAAGCATGGCTCTCCAACCCTGTTCCCTGAGAGCTAACTTCCTGTTGGTTTTCGCTCCAACCCCAGCTGTAACTAACCTGATTCAGTTTATCAACCAGCTAATGATTAAAATCAGGTGATCTTGATTAGAGTTGTAGTGAATACCTACAGGACAGTTGCTCTCCAGGAACAGGGTTGGAGTGAATACCTACAGGACAGTAGCTCTCCAGGAACAGGGTTGGAGAGCCCCTGGTGTAAAGCCTTATTTTATATTTCCCAGGAGGCCTATCGAGTGAAGGCAATTGCATAATTATCACCCATGACTGTATTTGTTGGTGTCAGAGACATAGTTGTGGCATTCATTCATGTCCAGTACTGTGGCCAAGTGAAATCCCAAGAAAATACGTTGTCTTTTAAAATTAAACACTTTATGACGAGCCATTACCTATATCGTGAGGCTTTACCTTGAGAGCCTATTTTTTAAAATAAAAACACATTCGCCTGAAACTCCTGGGTTTACAGGCCACGTTACTCTGGCTTGCAGTGATGAGTAATTCATTTTGGAATTCAGGCAGAGTTACATTATCCAACAGCTGGAAACTTTATTCACCTCCAACCTGCACTCAGAACTACTTCCAGGTTTGGTGAACAACCATTTCAGCACCAGGTCCAATAAATCCAATTAGAAATTGGATTAGTTTATTTAGCGTAAATGCCAGTAGTATAAAAAATAATTAATCAATTAATGTACGTGCAAAAAAACATAAATTGAACAGATATTGAAACAAACATCATAGTAATCAACTTGCAATAGAGCATGCTGGGAAATATGATAATGATGGGCGTGGTTTTGGTTCAAAAGTGGTTATTAATAACAACACTGGGGCTATCTTAAACCACTGAATGTTAATTACAAAGATAATTTTACTCCTGAATCAACACTATGAATGTGACACTGAAATATCAACACTGTGTTGACCTCATTTACCCTACCTACAGTAGCTACTTTAGCCAAACAAGTTCAAATTAAGTAATGAAGTGATTTTGATGACTGTGCTAAACTGGATGCCTCTCGAAGAAGTAACTTGTTGTTGAGTGCCCAGAAAATTGTCCAGTGCTGATTTTTCAGTGTAATAATTTCTAGTGTTGATTCAGGAGTTAAATTAACACTCAGTGGTGTAGGTTAACCCCAGTGTTGGTGTTAATATCCGGAGTTATTGTATTACATTGTGGATGTCATGTACTGTCATGTTGTCTTGTCTCTGTCCTTTCCCTTCACCCTGTCTCCCTCTGCTGGTCGTGTCAGGTTACCTTTTCTCCCCCGCTTTCCCCCAGCTGTCCCTTGTCTCCTCTAACTACCCATTCACCCCGTTCCCCACCTGTTCCCTTTTTCCCTCTGATTAGGTCCCTATATCTCTCTCTGTTTCTGCTCCTGTCCTTGTCGGATTCTTGTTTGTTTGTTTGTGTCATTCATGCCTGAACCAGACCATCGTCGTGTTACTGTAACCTTGTCCTGTCCTGTCGGAATCTGCCTGTCCGTCTGAGCCTACGTTTTGTTTTCGTCATTAAAGTAACTCTGTTTTGTTAATTCGCTTTTGGGTCCTCATTCACGCACCTTAACAGAAGAATCCGACCAAGAATGGACCCAGCGACTTCGGATCCTCTCCACTCAGCCGTCGAGATCCAGGGAGCGATGCTAGGCAGACACGAGCAGGAATTGTCTGCTGCTCGACATGCCGTTGAGACCCTGGCCACCCAAGTCTCCAACCTCACAGAACAGGTTCACCATCTCCGCCTCGATCCACCGGCCACTTCCAGGGCTTTCGAATCTCCGGAGCCCAGAATCAATAACCCGCCGTGTTACTCTGGGGAGCCCACTGAATGCCGCTCGTTCCTCACCCAGTGTGATATTGTGTTTTCTCTCCAGCCCAACACTTACGCCAGGAGCACTGCTCGTGTCGCCTACGTCATATCTCTCCTTACTGGACGGGCTCGTGAGTGGGGCACGGCAATCTGGGAGGCAAGGGCTGAGTGTACTAACCAGTATCAGGACTTTAAGGAGGAGATGATACGGGTTTTTGATCGATCTGTTTTTGGGGAGGAGGCTTCCAGGGCCCTGTCTTCCCTATGTCAAGGCAATCGATCCATAACAGACTACTCTATTGAGTTTCGCACTCTTGCTGCCTCCAGTGGCTGGAACGAGCCGGCTTTGCTCGCTCGTCTTCTGGAGGGTCTCCGCGCAGAGGTAAAGGATGAGATTCTCTCCCGGGAGGTTCCTTCCAGCGTGGATTCCTTGATTGAACTCGCTATTCGCATTGAGCGACGGGTTGATCTTCGTCACCGAGCTCGTGGAAAGGAGCTCGCGTTCTCCGTTGCCCCCCTCTCCGCATCACTACCATCTTCCTCTGCCGGCTCGGGAGCTGAGCCTATGCAGCTGGGAGGTATCCGCATCTCGACTAAGGAGAGGGAACGGAGAATCACCAACCGCCTCTGTCTCTATTGCGGTTCTGCTGGTCATTTTGTCACTTCATGTCCAGTAAAAGCCAGAGCTCATCAGTAAGCGGAGGGCTACTGGTGAGCGCTACTACTCCTGTCTCTCCTTCAAGATCCTGCACTACCTTGTCGGTCCATCTACGCTGGACCGGTTCGTCAGCTTCCTGCAGTGCCTTAATAGACTCTGGGGCGGAGGGCTGTTTTATGGACGAGACCTGGGCTCGGGAACATGACATTCCTCTCAGACAGTTAAGGGAGTCCACGGCCTTGTTCGCCCTGGATGGTAGTCCTCTCCCCAGGATTCAGCGTGAGACGCTACCTTTAACCCTCACTGTTTCTGGTAATCATAGCGAAACCATTTCTTTTTTGATTTTTCGTTCACCTTTTACACCTGTTGTTTTGGGCCATCCCTGGCTAGTTTGTCATAATCCTTCCATTAATTGGTCTAGTAATTCTATCCTCTCCTGGAACGTCTCTTGTCATGTGAAATGTTTAATGTCTGCTATCCCTCCTGTTTCCTCTGTCTCTTCTTCACAGGAGGAGCCTGGTGATTTGACAGGGGTGCCGGAGGAATATCACGATCTGCGCACGGTGTTCAGTCGGTCCAGGGCCACCTCTCTTCCTCCACACCGGTCGTATGATTGTAGTATTGATCTCCTTCCGGGAACCACTCCCCCCCGGGGTAGACTATACTCTCTGTCGGCTCCCGAACGTAAGGCTCTCGAGGATTATTTGTCTGTAGCTCTTGACGCCGGTACCATAGTCCCCTCCTCCTCTCCCGCCGGAGCGGGGTTTTTTTTTGTCAAGAAGAAGGACGGGTCTCTGCGCCCCTGCATAGATTATCGAGGGCTGAATGACATAACAGTTAAGAATCGTTATCCGCTTCCTCTTATGTCTTCAGCCTTCGAGATCCTGCAGGGAGCCAGGTTTTTCACTAAGTTGGACCTTCGTAACGCTTACCATCTCGTGCGCATCAGGGAGGGGGACGAGTGGAAGACGGCGTTTAACACTCCGTTAGGGCACTTTGAATACCGGGTTCTTCCTTTCGGCCTCGCTAACGCTCCAGCTGTCTTTCAGGCATTAGTCAATGATGTCCTGAGAGACATGCTGAACATCTTTGTTTTCGTTTACCTTGACGATATCCTGATTTTTTCACCGTCACTCCAGATTCATCTTCAGCACGTTCGACGTGTCCTCCAGCGCCTTTTAGAGAATTGTCTTTTTGTGAAGGCTGAGAAGTGCACTTTTCATGCCTCCTCCGTCACATTTCTCGGTTCTGTTATTTCCGCTGAAGGCATTAAGATGGATCCCGCTAAGGTCCAAGCTGTCATTGATTGGCCCGCTCCTAAGTCACGCGTCGAGCTGCAGCGCTTTCTCGGCTTCGCGAACTTCTATCGTCGTTTCATCCGTAATTTCGGTCAGGTGGCAGCTCCTCTCACAGCCCTTACTTCTGTCAAGACGTGCTTTAAGTGGTCCGTTTCCGCCCAGGGAGCTTTTGATCTCCTCAAGAATCGTTTTACATCCGCTCCTATCCTTGTTACACCTGACGTCTCTAGACAGTTCGTTGTCGAGGTTGACGCGTCAGAGGTGGGCGTGGGAGCCATTCTTTCTCAGCGCTCCCTCTCTGACGACAAGGTCCACCCATGCGCGTATTTTTCTCATCGCCTGTCCCCGTCGGAACGTAACTATGATGTGGGAAACCGCGAACTGCTCGCCATCCGGTTAGCCCTAGGCGAATGGCGACAGTGGTTGGAGGGGGCGACCGTTCCTTTTGTCGTTTGGACTGACCATAGGAACCTTGAGTACATCCGTTCTGCCAAACGTCTTAATGCGCGTCAGGCGCGTTGGGCGCTGTTTTTCGCTCGTTTCGAGTTCGTGATTTCTTATCGTCCGGGCTCTAAGAACACCAAGCCTGATGCTTTATCTCGTCTCTTCAGTTCTTCAGTAGCCTCCACTGACCCCGAGGGGATTCTCCCTGAGGGGCGTGTTGTCGGGTTGACTGTCTGGGGAATTGAGAGGCAGGTAAAGCAAGCGCTCACTCACACTCCGTCGCCGCGCGCCTGTCCTAGGAACCTTCTTTTCGTTCCCGTTCCTACTCGTCTGGCCGTTCTTCAGTGGGCTCACTCTGCCAAGTTAGCCGGCCACCCTGGCGTTCGGGGTACGCTTGCTTCCATTCGCCAGCGTTTTTGGTGGCCCACCCGGGAGCATGACACGCGTCGTTTCGTGGCTGCTTGTTCGGTCTGCGCGCAGACTAAGTCCGGTAACTCCCCTCCTGCCGGCCGTCTCAGGCCGCTTCCCATTCCCTCTCGACCGTGGTCTCACATCGCCTTAGATTTTGTCACCGGACTGCCTTCGTCAGCGGGGAAGACTGTTATTCTTACGGTTGTCGATAGGTTCTCTAAGGCGGCTCATTTCATTCCCCTTGCTAAGCTTCCTTCTGCTAAAGAGACGGCACAAATCATCATCGAGAATGTTTTCAGAATTCATGGCCTTCCGTCAGACGTCGTTTCGGACAGAGGTCCGCAATTCACGTCTCAATTTTGGAGGGAGTTTTGCCGTTTGATTGGGGCTTCCGTCAGTCTCTCTTCCGGCTTTCACCCCCAGTCTAACGGTCAAGCAGAACGGGCCAATCAGACTATTGGTCGCATCTTACGCAGTCTTTCTTTTCGCAACCCTGCGTCTTGGTCAGAACAGCTCCCCTGGGCAGAATACGCCCACAACTCGCTTCCTTCGTCTGCAACCGGGCTATCTCCTTTTCAGAGTAGCCTCGGGTACCAGCCTCCGCTGTTCTCATCTCAGTTCGCCGAGTCCAGCGTCCCCTCCGCTCAGGCTTTTGTCCAACGTTGCGAGCGCACCTGGAAGAGGGTCAGGTCTGCACTTTGCCGTTATAGGACGCAGACTGTGAGGGCTGCTAATAAGCGTAGAACTAAGAGTCCTAGATATTGTCGCGGTCAGAGAGTTTGGCTCTCCACTCAGAACCTTCCCCTTAAGACGGCGTCTCGCAAGTTGACCCCGCGGTTCATTGGTCCGTTCCGTATTTCTCGGGTCATTAATCCTGTCGCAGTGCGACTTCTTCTTCCGCGATACCTTCGTCGCGTCCACCCGGTCTTCCATGTCTCTTGTGTTAAGCCCGTTCTTCGCGCCCCCGCTCGTCTTCCCCCCCCCCCCCCCCATCCTTGTCGAGGGCGCACCCATCTACAGGGTCCGCAGGATTTTGGACATGCGTCCTCGGGGCCGTGGTCACCAGTACCTTGTTGATTGGGAGGGGTACGGTCCGGAGGAGAGGAGTTGGGTTCCCTCTCGGGACGTGCTGGACCGTGCGCTGATCGAGGATTTCCTCCGTTGCCGCCAGGTTTCCTCCTCGAGTGCGCCAGGAGGCGCTCGGTGAGTGGGGGGGTACTGTCATGTACTGTCATGTTGTCTTGTCTCTGTCCTTTCCCTTCACCCTGTCTCCCTCTGCTGGTCGTGTCAGGTTACCTTTTCTCCCCCGCTTTCCCCCAGCTGTCCCTTGTCTCCTCTAACTACCCATTCACCCCGTTCCCCACCTGTTCCCTTTTTCCCTCTGATTAGGTCCCTATATCTCTCTCTGTTTCTGCTCCTGTCCTTGTCGGATTCTTGTTTGTTTGTTTGTGTCATTCATGCCTGAACCAGACCATCGTCGTGTTACTGTAACCTTGTCCTGTCCTGTCGGAATCTGCCTGTCCGTCTGAGCCTACGTTTTGTTTTCGTCATTAAAGTAACTCTGTTTTGTTAATTCGCTTTTGGGTCCTCATTCACGCACCTTAACAGTGGAGAGTAAAAAAGTCCCATGAAAACCACACACATCATTATCATATTTCCCAGCATGCTCCTTTGCAGGTTGATTTTGTTTAGATTGTTTTTAATATATGTGTTTTTACATGTACTGTACATTCATTGATTGATTACATAAAGATAAATAACATACATTTTTTCTAAACTAATACACTCAGTTCAAATCAAAACGAATCAAATTGTATTGGTTGTGTACACATATTCAGCAGATGTTATCACAGGTTCAGGGAAATGTATATAATGGTGTGTATAGAGAGCATGGACAGTAAGTGACCAGTGTTCAGTGACTATGTACAGTTGAAGTCGTAAGTTTACATACACCCTAGCCAAATACATTTAAACAAAACTTTTCACAATTCCTGACATTTAATCCCAGTAAAAATTCCCTGTTTTAGGTCGGTTAGGATCACCACTTTATTTTAAGAATGTGAAATGTCAGAATAATAGTAGAGTGAATTATTCATTTCAGCTTTTATTTCTTTCATTACATTGCCATTGGGTCAGACGTTTACATACACTCAATTGGTATTTGGTAGCATTACCTTTAAAGTGTTTAACCTGGGTCAAACGTTTCGGGTAGCCTTCCAAAATCTTCCCACAATAAGTTACGTGCATTTTGGGCCATTCCTCCTGACGGAGCTGGTGTAATTTAGTCAGGTTTGTAGGCCGTTCTGTCTACACATGTTCTATGGGATTGAGGTCGGGGCTTTGTGATGGCCAATCCAATACCTTGACTTTGTTGTCCTTAAGCCATTTTGCCACAGCTTTGGAAGTATGCTTGGGATCATTGTCCATTTGGAAGACCCATTTTAAACTTCTGTCCCACTGCAATTGTGATACAGTGAATTATAAGTGAAATAATATGTCTGTAAACAATTGTTGGAAAAATTACTGGTGTCATGTACAAAATAGATGTCTTAACTGACTTGCCAAAACTATAGTTTGTTAACAAGAAATCTGTGGAGTGGTTGAAAAACGGGTTTTAATGACTCCAACCTAATGTAAACTTCCGACATCAACTGTACATAGGGCAGCTGTCACTAAGGTGTAGGGTCTAGTTTCCAGGTGGTAGCCGGCTAGTAACTGTGATTAAGTTTAGGGCAGGGTACCAGGTGGATGACGGCTAGTGGTGACTATTCAACAGTATGATGACCTTAAGATAGAAGCTGTTTTTCAGTCTTTTGATCGCAGCTCTGATGCACCTGTACTGACCTCACCATCTGAATGGTAACGGGGTGAACAGGCTGTGGCTGAGGTTCTTGATGATCTTCTTGGCCTTCCTGTGACTCCTGTGACTCTGGGTGCTGTAGATGTCCTGGAGCACAGGCGGTGTGGTCCCGGTGATGCGTCAGGCTGACCGCACCGCCCTCTGGAGAGCCCTGCTGTTGCGGACGGTGCAATTGCTGTACCAGGCGGTGATACAGCCTGGACGTTTGTGAGGGTTGAAGCTGTTGAGCCCTCTTCACCACCCTGCCTCTGTGGATGGACCATTTCAGGTGTCAGTGATATACACATAGGAACTTAAAGCTTTTCACCCTATCCACCGGGTTCCCGTTGATATGGATGGGGGCATGCTCCCTCTGCTGTCTCCTGAAATCCACGATCAGCTCCTTTGTTTTGTTGAAGTTGAGGTTGCTTTCCTGGCACCACTCCACCAGGTCCCTCACCCCTCCCTGTAGGCTGTCTCGACGTTGTTGTTAATACCACTGTTGTGTCATCATCAAACTCAATGATTGAGTTGGAGACATGCGTGGCCACGCATTCATGGGTAAACGGGGAGTATAAGCACACACCCTTGTGGGGTCCCCGTGTTGTGGTGTTTTTGCCTAACTTTACCAGCCATTCAGGAAGCCCACAGGGGGTCAGCCCATCAGGAAACCCGGAAGGTCAGCCCATCAGGAAACCCGGGGGGTCAGCCAATCAGGAAGCCCAGGACCCAGGGCCTCAAGCTTGAAGGTTGCGCAGTAGTCGATGAACAGCATTCTTACATAGTTATTTCTCTTGTCCAGGTGGGATAGGGTAGTGAGCAGTGCGATGGTGATTGTGTAATCCGTGGATCTGTTGGGGCGGCATTCAAATTGTAGTTGGTCTAGGGTGTCGAGTAAGGTGGAGGTGATATGACCCTTAAATAGCCTCAAAGCACTTCATAATAACAAAAGTGGGAACTACGGGACAATAGTTATTTAGTTCTGTTACCGTCCCTTTATTTTGTGTAGGAACAATGGTGGACATCTTGAAGCAAGTGGGGACAACAGACTGGGATAGCCAACTGGTCTGCACATGCTCTGAGGATACGGCTTAGGATGTAATGGGCCTATATTTATTGCACCCGTTCCTGAAATGGTTGTTCCGGTTTAAATGGTTTAGGTAGTGTTTTTCCCCCAAATCCTTCTGAATGCAGGTTGCAGGTGAATAAAAATTCAAAATGTTGGACATCCTAACTCTGGCTGGATTCCAATAGGAATTACACATCACTTTGCAAGCCGGCATAATGTGACTTGCCTTTTATGGCCTGTAAACTAGCAGTTTCCTAGGGTCATCCTAGTGATGAGGAAACGAAGCACTGAGGTTTTCCAACCAATTGTGTCCGAAACACGATCATTGCGCAAGGTTTTGATCAACACAGTGTACACTAGTGGCACCTGCTGGTGAAAGAATTTAGAGCAGCCAGATTATTATAGATGACGTCCCACACCCCCGTAGCGCGTGCGCGGAGTATCCTTTTAATCTTCTACCAAACCAATATCTAATCAATCAGGTGGTTTTTCGATGAAATTAACCTTCAGATCATGTGCTTCTGATAAAGTGATACAGGAATCGGCACACTGCTTCACAAATGTTGACGCATGCCTAGTAGCTCCGATGTGAAACGTAACATCACTAAGTAAAACTGGGCCACTTAATAAGCCAATAATTAAGGATAATTGTAATGTATTGTCATAGAGTTCACTTTGAATTATAACATTTGCCCAGAAAGCCACAGGCCAAAAACCATGTATACGTCACTAACACATACAGTCATGTGTTAACGCTACAATTTACTCAAAAACAAAAGGCACCCTGGAAAATATGCAAATGAGGCTTTACACCATACAGTGTTAAAACAACACCCCAAAATGATGTACTTTAACACTACAGGTGTTCATTTCTTACACTGAAAACCTGTAACAGCAACAGCACTAAGCAAAGTGAGTCCAGTTTACTCTTAATCAAGTATTGTGTTTTACACTGTTGTGTTGTGTATTACTCTACAGTAGAGCGATGCAAACACCAAAATGGAGTTCCTTTCAACCCTTTAAGAGTTAAGGAACACTGCAACATAGTTAAATCCTTAACACTTTCAAAAGTGTTATTTTAACATCAGTTCTGTGGGACTCGTATGTTCACTGAAAATAGTGTACATTTTTACACTTTCAGAGTTAAATGTACACCATTGATTTGAGAGAGAGAGTGAGAGATAGAGTGAGAGTGTGTGAGAGAGAGAAAGAGTGTGTGAGAGAGAGAGAGTGTGTGTCCACTGCAGGCAGATGAGACTGTGATCTCTCACCACCACCCTATGAATCTTAATCAACCTCTTTCTAAGATTCTTGTCTGTTCTCACCTTCTCTCTCTTACCTCCATCCCCTCCAACCTCCCCATCCCCTCCCCCCCCCCCCATACCCATCCCCTCCCTCCCCGCATCCCTTCCCTTCCCTTCTCTCCTCTCCTCTCCTCTCCTCTCCTCTCCTCTCCTCTCCTCTCCTCTCCTCTCCTCTCCTCTCCTCTCCTCTCCTCTCCTCTCCTCTCCTCTCCTCCTCTACCAACGCCTTCTAATTAAACATGCTGAAAAAGCACAAATGAACCAAGCTCCAACTAGGCTTAGATCCCTAGGTGGCTCTGCAGGATACCAGTCGGCTAGGGTCAGGAGAGGAGATAGCTGATTCTGTTTGTGTATGAGAGCGACCCTCTAGGCAGGGTGTCATCCTCATGACAAGAAACACCTGGTCGAGTGGCACACTGCTGTCACTTCACTTTATAGAGAGGGGGAGTGAGTGAGTGTGTGAGTGAGAGAGAGACAGAGAGGAAGAGAGAGAGAGAGAGAGAGAGAAATTGAAGAAGAGATGGAAAGAAAAACAGCAAGGCCCGTGCGGGAATCAAACCCACAACCATGTTGTTGTTGCACCGCGCTTTCTCTCTTCCTCCTAACAAGTGTGCGAGTGTATTTACACTGAGAACACCAACAGGCTGTAAACAAAACTCTCGGTCTCCTCAGCAACCAGACAAAATAGATCTAAGCAGTTTTCTGGGTGTCAGGCAGGTAGGCGGTCAGGCAGGCGGTGAGAAGCAGAGGAGTACAGGAGTTAGACACAGCCAGCTACTGCTGGAGTTTAATTATGACATTCATTGTGTTCTCGCTCTTCTTCTCTCTCGTCCTCTCTCTATACAGCTAGAACAGGCACAGACCACAACATAGGACTGGCAGGCATTTCACCTCCCCTTCTCTCCCTACCTCTCTTCCTCTTTCCCACCCTCCATCCCTGTTCCTCCCTCAAACAAACAAACAAACACACTTCTTCTTCTTTCCCTTCGTCTCGCTCCACTCCCTCCCCCCTCCCTAACTCCCCCACCATCCCTCACCCCACTTAGCTTCTCCACGGCTACATGTCCCTATGCTAATGAGTTTAAGCCGGTGGGGCTATTGTTGATGCTGCAGGATATGTTAACAAACACTTAACCCTTCGAGGAAAAGCACACCGCCGAGGATAGAGCACAGAGCGCCTGGCACCATCAACATCAAAAAACACGTTTTAAATGTCAATAGGCAAAACACAGATGAGAGACACCAACAAAGCACCCTAAAAACACATCACACAAGCACACCATAATTAACATGTTAAGGTTTCAACACAAAGTAAGCCGTAGCTATTGCTCTGACAGGGCCACACAAATTGCATTTCTCTGACATACAAAATAGCAGCGGTAGAAAAACCATTCAATGTTTTGCAACTATATGAATGATCAAGACTCAATTGCACATTTGTATAAATTTTGATTAATTCCATCAGACAGCCAACCTGCGTGTGTGGAGGGGGTATACTACTATAGCTGCCTGCTTTGAAAAGAGACCCTCAGTGATTTTCTGTGTTTCCTATTCCAGGTCTGATGAGACTGTTTCAAGCTGTCAGGTAGTTAACGAAAGACAGGCTGACAAGGAGCAGTGTGTGTGCATGCTTGTGTACACAGCCATCCATGAGTCCAGCCTTTTCATCAGAGGATTGTTTTTATTTCTTTATTTAAACCACAAAAGTGTCAATTCTCAACCTTTGACATGTGTTGACAATACAACAGAACAGATGAACCGGAATGACAGTTACTCTCACGGGTGGCCAAAGATAACTATCTGAATGCTACTCCCCTACAAAGCCCCGCCTCCAGTCTTCTGATCTGACCTAGTGAAGTGATTGAACTGTCTGGATAAAAAAATAACTCAACGTGTGTTGTCTATTATTTACCCAGCTCTGGGTTGTATTTAAAAACACATTTACAATGTAGTTAACCCCCCCCCCCCCCTTCTCCCTGTGTGGCTTAAAGCCAGTATGAGAAACGCAATAACAAACGTTTGTGCTATGAAACTAAAAACATACTGCACTGTGACCCACAACACGTTTGTGCTAGATTCATCATGGTGTTCTTAGACAAAGCTTCAAAACACGATGGTGTTTTATTGGAATATTAATCAGGCAGGCGGTCAGGCAGGCGATGAGAAGCAGGTGTTGTTACGTAATGAATCTGCTGGCTTCTGTCATGACTGACTGTATTTTGAACTTTTATTTTGACTTCAGGCTGAGACCCTGGAATTACAAAAAAAGGTACACATCAATACACCATGAAAAGGACCACAGAGATACAAAACACAAGTATCAAAAACAAACCTGTTCTTCAGTAAAAAAGGTCCTCTTAATCAGGCGTCTAATTTGCCCTAGAGGCACCAAATCATCACATTTTTGAGAGTTTTTGGAGATTAGATTCCACAAGTAAGGAGAGAACAAAACTAAAGGAGCTTGAAGGGATTGTCTCAGTATCTTTGTTGACAAAAAGACTGATCAAACACACACACACACACACACACACACACACACACACACACACACACACACACACACACACACACACACACACACACACACACACACTAGAATGCTGGAAGAGGAAGGAGGATAAAAGAAAGAGAGAGACAGAGCGAGAAAGAGGGGGATAGACAGAGAGAGAGAGACAGGTGAAAGACAAATAGACAGAGAGAGAGAGAGGAAAAGGATGAGAGTTAGAGGGAGAGACAGCGAGAAAGAGGGGGATAGACAGAGAGAAAGAGAGGAAAAGAGGAAGAGTTAGAGGGAGAGACAGCGAGAAAGAGGGGGATAGACAGAGAGGAAAAGGAGGAGAGTTAGAGGGGGATAAACAGAGAGGGAGAGGAAAAGGAGGAGAGTTAGAGGGAGAGACCGCGAGAAAGAGGGAGAGATGAAAAGGAGGAGAGTTAGAGGGAGAGACAGCGAGAAAGAGGGGGATAGACATAGAGAGAGAGAGGAAAAGGAGGAGAGTTGAGGTAGAGACAGCGAGAAAGAGGGGATAGACAGAGAGCAAGAGAGAAAGAGAGAGAGAGAGACAATGAGAGAGACCACCTGAAAGGAAGCGATTCCCAAACCTTACATAGCAAAGCCATCACCTACAGAGAGATGAACCTGGAGAAGACTCCCCTAAGCAAGCTGGTCCTGGGGCTCTGTTCACAAACACAAACACACCCCACAGAGCCCCAGGACAGCAACACAATTAGACCCAATCAAATCATGTGAGAACAAAAAAATAAATACTTGACACATTGGAAAGAGTTAACAAAAGTAAAGAGCAAACTAGAATGGTGTTTGGCCCTAAACAGAGAGTACACAGTGGCAGAATACCTGTCCACTGTGACTGACCCAAACTTAAGGAACGCTTTGACTATGTACAGACTTAGTGAACATAGCCCTGCTATTGAGAAAGGCCGCCGTAGACAGACCTGGCTCTCAAGAGAAGACAGGCTATGTGCTCACTGCCCACAAATGAGGTGGAAACTGAGGTGCACTTCCTAACCTCCTGTCCAATGTATGACCATATTAGAGACACATATTTCCCTCAGATTACACAGATCCCCAAAGAATCCGAAAACAATTCGAAAACAAATCAAATTTTGATAAACTCTTGGGAAATTCCACAGTGTGCAATCACAGCAGCAAGATTTATGACCTGTTGCCACGAGAAAAGGGCAACCAGTGAAGAACAAACACCATTGTAAATACAACCCATATTTATGCTTTTTTATGTTCTTTAACCATTTGTACATAGTTACAACACTGTATATATATATATATATATATATATGTGTATAATATGACATTTGTAATGTCTTTATTGTTTTGATATTTCTGTATGTGTAATGTTTACTGTTCATTTGTATTGTTTATTTCTCTTTTGTATATTACATACCTCACTTGCTTTGGCAATGTTAACAAATGTTTCCCATGCCAATAAAGCCCTTGAATTGAATTGAATTGAGAGAGAGAGAGAGAGAGAGAGAGCGAGAGAGAGAGAGAGAGAATGAGAGAGATAGAGAGACAATGAGCAAGACAATGAGAGAGACAGAGAGAGAGAGAGAGAGAGAATGAGAGAGACAGAGAGACAATGAGAGAGACAGAGAGAGAGAGAGAGAGACAGAGAGAGAGAGAGAGAGACAATGAGAGAGACAGAGAGACAATGAGAGAGACAGAGAGAGAGAGAGAGAATGACAGAGACAGAGAGAGAGAGAGAGAGAGAGAGAGAGACAATGACAGAGACAGAGACAGAGAGAGAGAGAGAATGAGAGAGACAGAGACAGTTAATTTTTGTTGTTTTTCACTTTATATTTTCACTTTGTATGTTGTCTACCTCACTTGCTTTGGCAATGTTAACACATGTTTCCCATGCCAATAAAGCCCTTGAATTGAATTGAATTGACAGAGAGACAGAGAGAGACAGAGAGACAGAGAGAGAGAGAGAGAGAGAGAAACAGAGAGAGACAATGAGAGAGAGAGAGAGAGAGAGAGAGAGAGAGACATGACAGATGGCAGGTTGTCTCTTACAGGGTGTGTCCCAAATTATATCCTATTCCCTATATAGTGCACTACTTTTGTCATGGGCCCAATCATACAGACTCTCACAGAGCCACATGCAGTCAGACAGAGAGATAGCGAGAGAGATGAAGAACACAGAACCTATTAAAATGAACAAAGGAAGAGCAAAAGAGAGAGATGGAAAAATTATGTCAGACGTCTCCTTTTCATGCCAGCGTTGTAACAAAATGAAAGTCAGAATCTCACTTCACTGGAACCTCTGTGACATCACGGCGTCTGTCTGGAAACTGTCCGCTGTCATGGTAACCAGATTGTTCATTCCCGACTGTCACCTTTGAACTCAGATCAGATCAGTGTAGCAAACGTATGCTGACACAACACTCCTGTGTGTTATTTCACACCAGGGGGAAGCAACTTTAAGTGAGATGATTGTTAAAGTTTTGTTTGTTATAGTATGAACCGGGGAAAATGCATCAGGGTAGTTCGATTCAGTTGTTTGTCTCAGTGTTGTGCATCAAGAGAAAATGTGCTTCTCGCACGCACACACTGGACATGGGCACCCCGGGCCACAGGCAGAACAGACACTTGGGCATGACTCTATCAACTTTTCTCTGTGACGCCACACAACAACAACCTCTGAGTCAACGTAGGTCTGTGTTTCTCACTCCCAATCTCTTTGTTCCTCTCTGTTTCTATCCCCCACGCTTTCTCTTTCTGCTTCTCGGTCATGACTTCCCCCTGTCAACATTTTATCTCGACGCTCGAAGCAACAAATTCAAGTTTTGGGGAGGAGAGGGAGAAACAGATAGAGACAGTGAGAATGAACAAATGAAACAGAGATACAGAAAGAGAGAAACAAAGAGAAAAGGTCCAATTTGTAAGATCTCAACATTCACACACACACACACAGACAGGCAGACAGACAGACAGGCAGACAGGCAGGCAGGCAGGCAGGCAGGCAGGCAGGCAGGCAGGCAGGCAGGCAGGCAGGCAGGCAGACAGACAGACAGACAGACAGACAGACAGACAGACAGGCAGGCAGGCAGGCAGGCAGGCAGACAGACAGACAGACAGACAGACAGACAGACAGACAGACAGACAGACAGACAGACAGACAGAAGGACAGACAGACAGACAGACAGGCAGACAGGCAGACAGACAGGGTAGAGGCATACAGACAGCCAGACAGCCAGACAGACAGAGACAGGCAGAGAGGCAGGCAGGCAGACAGACAGACAGACAGACAGACAGACAGACAGACAGACAGACAGACAGACAGACAGACAGACAGACAGACAGGCAGACAGACAGACAGGCAGACAGAAAGGCAGACAGACAGGTAGGGTAGAGGCGTAGATATGAGAATAGAGATGAGCCCAGGTATTCTTTATCAAAGCTCCAAAGTTGCCAACACCAGCGACATCAGAGGGAGCAGAAAGCAGTGTTCAACATCAAAGCACTTCCCCATACTATTAATCTGTGCCCTCTCACTTCATGTAATAATAAAGTAGCTATATAAATTGCATTGCTTTGATACCAAGGGGTAAATCCCTGTACTCAGTACCAAGTCAAAGAGAATGAGTATCACCACAAGATTGTAATGCGTTGGATGTTGTGGTAAACACATTGAAATCAAGCCAAAGCAAATCACCATTTTATTTAAAGTGTATTTAAGCAGGTCTCAACACAAAAAGCTTTCAAAGATAGAAACAAAACTATGATAATAAATGAATACATGAAACACGAGTGAATTAGATAAATGTAATGAAATACAAGAGATGCTTCTGATGTGTGACAGTATGGAGATGATATACATCCCATAGCTATATTTCTGACGTGTGACATTCAGCCATATTTAACTTATAGAAATTATGAAATCAGATCCAATTGAATTTGTCACATCCGTGGAATACAACAGGTGTACCTGTTTCACCTTACTTACAAGCCCTTATCCAACAATGCAGTTCAATAAACACAGTTAAGAAAATATTTATTAAATAATAGTAAATTAAAAATGTTTAAATAAATCAAGAAGTAACACGAGAAAATGGCATAACAATAACGAGGCTATTTACAGGGGGTACCGGTACCGAGTCAAGTTTTTTTTTAAAGATAAATATTTAAAATTGATCATTTATTTAACTAGGCCTGTCAGTTAAGAACAAATTCTTATTTTCAATGATGGCCTACCAAAAGGCAAAAGGCCTCCTGTGGGGACGGGAGCCTGGGATGAAAAATAAATAAATAAATACAATATAAATATAGGACAAACCGCACATCACAACAAGAGAGACAACACAACACTACATCAAGAGAGACCTAAGAGGACAGCACAGCATGGCAGCAACACAACATGGTAGCAACACAACATGGTATCAGCACAAAACATGGTGCAAACATTATTGGGCACAGACAACAGCACAAAGGACAAAAAGGTAGAGACAACAATACCTCACACAAAGCAGCCACAACTGTCAGTAAGAGTGTCCATGAATGAGTCTTTGAATGAAGAGACTGAGATAAAACTGTCCAGTTTGAGTGTTTTTTGCAGCTCGTTCCAGTCGCTAGCTGCAGTGAACTGAAAAGAGGAGTGACCCAGGGATGTGTGTGCTTTGGGGACCTTTAACAGAATGTGACTGGCAGAACGGGTGTTGTATGTGGAGGATGAGGGCTGCAGTAGATATCTCAGATACGGGGGAGTGGGGCCTAAGAGGGTTTTATAAATAAGCATCAACCAGACGGGTATACAGAGATGACCAGTTTACAGAAGAGTGCAGTGATGTGTCCTATAAGGAGCATTGGTGGAGAATCTGATGGTCAAATGATAAAGAACATCTATCCGCTCAAGAGCACCCTTACCTGCCGATCGATAAATTACATCTCCGTAATCTAGCATGGGTAGGATGGTCATCTGAATCAGGGTTAGTTTGGCAGCTGGGGTGAAAGAGGAGCGATTACGATAGAGGAAACTAATTATAGATTTGAATTGAGTCTGTGGCTTTGATATGTGCTGAGAGACAGACAGTGTACTGTCGAGCCATACTCCCAAGTAAGTACTTGTATGAGGTATGACTACCCTCAAGGTCTAAACCCTCAGAGGTAGTAATCACACCTGTGGGGAGAGGGGCATTCTTCTTACCAAACCACATGACCTTTGATTTGGAGGTGTTCAGAACAAGGTTAAGGGCAGAGAAAGTGTGTGTGTGCAGGTTAGTCGAGGTGACTATGCATGTAAATAGTCCGGGTGGCCATTTGATTAATTGTTCAGCAGTCTGATGGCTTGGGGGGTAGAAGCTGTTCAGCAGTCTTATGGCTTGGGGGTAGAAGCTGTTAAGGAGCCTTTTGGTCCTAGACACTCCGAGCTCCGGTACCTTCTTGTCGTGCGCTAGCAGAGAGAACAGTCTATGACCTGGGTGACCTTCCTCTGACACCGCCTGGTATAGAGGTCCTGGATGACAGGAAGCTTGGACCCGGTGTACGCATGTGTACGCAATACCGTACGCATTACCCTCTGTAGCACCTTACGGTCAGACGCTGTATGTTTCTGTTCATGATCTGTGACTGTATAGAAATTATATGAATTATATAGCTATGTTTCTGTTCATGATCTGTGACTGTATAGAAATTATTACGGAGGTGGTCCCTGCACAGGGACAGCTCAGCGGAAATTTCAGAGCGCCACCTATAGTACTCGAGTATTGTACTCAATAAATCTCAAACTTTCATAAAAATACACATGCAAGGTACTGAATTAAAGCTACACTCGTTGTGAATCTAGCCACCAAGTCAGATTTGTAAAATGCTTTTCGGCGAAAGCATGAGAAGCTATTATCTGATAGCATGCACCCCCCCCCCCCCCCCCCCAAAATACCAGCACAACAGATTTTGCGGTAGCCGGCGCTACCCAAAACGCGGAAATAAAATATAAAACATTCATTACCTTGGACGAGCTTCTTTGTTGGTACTCCTATATGTCCCATAAACATCACAATTGGGTCTTTTTCCCGATTAAATCCGTCATTGTATACCCAAAATGTAATTTGCTGAAGGCCAGTCTGATGCTGCAAAAAGCCCATTTACAGGACGCAACGTCACTTTTTAAAATTACAAAAGTCGCCTATAAACTTTTACAAATCACTTCAAACGACTTTTCTAAACCAACTTTAGGTATTAATAAACGTTAATGATGTATCAAATTGATCACGGGGCGATCTGTATTCGATAGCAGCAAGTCTGGAAATCATCGTCCATTTTTTCAGTTTCAAAACATACTGTGTTGCGCCTCAAGAAAGGAGGGGCTTATTCGTGTTGTAACCAAGGATAAATAAGTCAGAAAATGACAGCAATGGCGACATCGTGTGGAAGCTGTAGGCGTTTACAGGAGATCCTCATTTATTTTAGGTCGCCTTAAACAAACCATTGAAAGGCGGACAAATATTTTTGTTTTGTTTTTGGTAAACAGTTTTACCAGGGATTTTTACTCCTAAACACGTTCTGTTATAGCCACAGACCCAATTTAACCAGTTTTAGAGACTTCAGAGTGTTTTCTATCCACACATACTTATCATATGCATATACTATATTCCTGGCATGAGTAGCAGGACTTTGAAATGTTGCGCGATTTTTAACAAAAAGCTGCGAAAATTCGCATCATCCATAACAGGTTATATGAATTATATAGCTATGTTTCTGTTCATGATCTGTGACTGTCAGCCACATAGAAATTATATGAATTATATAGCTATGTTTCTGAGCACTGACAGTGGCACTTGCAGCTGTCTCTGACTCCAGAAACAAACAAACAAACAAACAAACAAAAATACTGAGATTATATTTTTATCCTGATATTGTATATGTCAGATTGAATCGGATAATATCTGGTTGATTGAGGGGGAAATCCTAACCCCGTACCCCATACCCCATACCCCGTAACCCATACCCTGACCTGACATTTCACCGAAAATGTTTGGGTAGATTGGAGTTCCGTTTTCAACAACTTGTTGTGATCCAGCAATAGTCCATACAATTGTGAACTTTTCCTTGTAATAAATACATGAATAATCTGGGAAAAGTTCAACCTTTCCTACAAGAAATAGGTGATGTTCTCCAACATGGAATTGGTGCCCAGCAGTAGAATTGGTGCCCTTTATTTTCTGAGTACAGTAGCACAAACACACACACACACACACGCACGTACACGCGCACGCACGCACACACACACACACACACACACACACACACACACACACACAGAGAAATTGAGAGAGCGACAACCACAGAAACCGATAAAAGGATATTGAAGGATGTAAAGAAGGACGTTTTTTCACCCTGTCCGTAGGTTGGTTGTAAAGAAGGACGTTTTTCCACACTGTCCGTAGGTTGGGCATCATTACAGTCCTGTTTACTGAAGCAGATTGGACATACTTCCAAAATCTCTAAAAAAACATTGGATGTGGCTTATGGTAGAGAAATGAACATTTAATTCTCTGGTAACAGCTCTGGTTGACATTCCTACACGCAGCATGCCAATTGCACGCTCCCTCAAAACTTGAGACATCTGTGGCATTGTGTTGTGTGACAAAACTGCACATTTTAAAGTGGCCTTTTATTGTCCCCAGCACAAGGTGTACCTGTGTAATGATCATGCTGTTTAATCAGCTTCTTGATATGCCACACCTGTCAGGTGGATGGATTATCTTGGCAAAGGAGAAATGCTCACTAACAGGGATGTAAACAAATTTGTGCACAACATTTGAGGGAAAAAAAGATTATTGTGCGTATTGGACATATCTGATATATTTTATTTCAGCTCATGAAACATGAGACCAACACTTTAAATGTTGTGTTTATATTTTTGTTCAACGTAGTAGAAAGCAGATTGTTCAATCAACGTTCCTATCAGTCCTAGACTATGGTTTTTATAAATTTTATAAAATGGTGTTTGTTTCCCTGCTTAAACTTTTCTTGCGGCACACATCTTGCTGCTGTGATGGCTGTGGTATTTCACCCAGTAGATATGGGAGTTTACCACAATCGGGATTGGTTTCAAATTGTTTGTGGATCTGTGTAATCTGAGGGAAATACTTAACTCTAATATGGTCATACATTGGCCAGAGGTTAGGAAGTGCAGCTCCGTTTCCAACTCATTTTGTGGGCAGTGAGCACATAGCCTGTCTTCTCTTGAGAGCCATGTCTGCCTACAGCGGCCTTTCTCAATGGCAAGGCTATTCTCACTGAGTCTGTACATAGTCAAAGCTTTCTTTAAGTTTGGGTCAGTCACAGTGGTCAGGTATTCTGCCACTGTGTAATCTCTGTTTAGGGCCAAATAGCATTCTAGTTTGCTCTGTTTTTTGTTAACTCTTTCCAATGTGTCAAGTAATTATCTTTTTGTTTTCACATGATTTGGTTGGGTCTAATTGTGTCCTGGGGCTCTGTGGAGTGTGTTTGTGTTTGTGAACAGAGCCCCAGGACCAGCTTGCTTAGGGGACTCTTCTCCAGGTTCATCTCTCTGTAGGTGATAGCTTTGTTATGGAAGGCTTGGGAATCGCTTCCTTTTAGGTGGTTGTGGAATAAAAAACAGATATTTTCTGGATTTTGATAATTAGTGGGTATTGTCCTAATTCTGCTTTGCATGCATTATTTGGTGTTCTATGTTGTACACAGAGGATATTTTTGCCGATTTGTCTGTCTGTCTGTCTGTCTGTCTGTCTGTCTGTCTGTCTCTCTCTCTCTCTCTCTCTCTCTCTCTCTCTCTCTCTCTCTCTCCCTGTCTCTCTCTCTCTGTCTCTCTTTTATTATGTCCCTTGAGCAGATTGCCTCACACCTTCATCTCTTCTCTTTCTTCAGCCAAACGTGTTTTCATCTTCCTCCCTCCAAGCCAGGGAATCTACTGCTGGCAAAGAGACAGATTTCAGCAGACTGTCTCTGTGTGTCATTGCAGCGTCTGCTATGAAAGCCTCCATATACTTTTTAAGAGAGGAGAGAGAGAGAGACATACAGAGAAAGAGAGAGAGAGAGAGAGACCGAGAGAGAGAGTCAGAGAGACAGAGAGACAGAGCAGCCTTCAGATTCAGATCATATTGATGAATAGGACTAGAACAGCCATAACAAGTAATAATAAGATGCAAGATTTTGCAAGATCTCCCCTCTCCTACCTCTCAGTGTGGTGTCTCAAGGGTACAGGTGTGTGAAAAGAAGAAACAAGAAGGATGAGGGACCAGAGGAAGAGAGGATGACAGTAAAATAATGTCAGCGTGTATGATTGAGTGGAAGTTTGGATAAACATCTAATTTTGCAGTGAGTCTGTGAGAGCATCTACTCCCTCTATCCTATCCCCTCCTTTCACTTGTCCTCCTCTCTCTATCACTCTCTCCTTTCCTCTTCTCCTACCCCCTCTCCTTTCCTCTTCTCCTACCCCCTCTCCTTTCCTCTTCTCCTACCTTTCCTCTTCTCCTACTCCTTTCCTACACCCTCTCTCCTCTCCCTATCACTCTCTCCTTTCCTCTTCTCCTACCCCCTCTCCTTTCCCACACCCTTTCTCCTCTCCTCCAGGGGTTATAGTGACAGCAGAGAACACATCTGAGTTGAAAGCATGAGAGTGAAGGAGATGTTTGCATTTTAATGCTGAGATATTGAAATCTGACACTCCACCACTCTCTCTCTCTCTCTCTCTCTCTCTCTCTCTCTCTCTCATTCACCCCTTTCTCTGTGGTATCCATGGAGAAGTAATACGATGCTGGCTTTAACAGGAGATTAGGATGAGGAGAGGGAGGAGAGGTTGGAGGATGTGGGGAGGTCCCCCTCTCCTTGGGGGCGAAATCACCTTGCAGCTTTTTATTCTTTTTCTTTCTCTGTAATAAAAGGGGGGATGAAATGGAGCGAGGCCCAATGACACTGTGAATAGCAGTGAATGAAGGGTGTTTCCCTGTTTGGTGATTCAGTGGGTTGGTGGGAGACTACCTTGATGTGCCCCAAATGGCAACCTATTTCCTTTATAGTGGACTACTGTTGACTAGGACCCTAAAAGTAGTGCACTATACAGGGAATAGGCTGCCGTTTGGAACTCAAGCCATGTCTAACCGCATGACTGATCTTAGTCATATCCCGGGGAAGTTGATCAAATGATCGAAGCACCTTTCCTCCCCTTCTTTCTCTCTGTCTCTCTGTCTCTCTGTCTCTCTGTCTCTCTGTCTCTCTGTCTCTC
The DNA here is from genome assembly GCF_013265735.2 of Oncorhynchus mykiss. NCBI lineage: Eukaryota > Metazoa > Chordata > Actinopteri > Salmoniformes > Salmonidae > Oncorhynchus > Oncorhynchus mykiss. The sequence continues at coordinate 37,698,772 of NC_048584.1, forward strand.
TGTCTCTCTGTCTGTCTGTCTGTCTGTCTGTCTGTCTGTCTGTCTGTCTGTCTGTCTGTCTGTCTGTCTGTCTGTCTGTCTCTTCCTATCCCTGTCCCTCTCTTTACTTCTCCTCCTCCTGCCCTCTCCTGCCCTCTCCACCTATCTCGCTCTCCCCCTCCACATTCCCCAACTCCCACTTTCCCCCTCTCTCTGTCGCCACTGTGTAAATGACAGTGTTTCTGACTCCTGCTCTTCAAACACACTAACATGCTTGGGGCCAATGTCAGCCTCATGCTTGGGGCCAATATCAGCCTCATGCTGGGGGCCAATATCAACCACATGCTGGGGGCCAATACCAGCCACATGCTGGGGGCCAATATCAGCCTCATGCTGGGGCCCAATATCAACCACATGCTGGGGGCCAATATCAGCCACATGCTGGCGGCCAATATCAGCCACATTCTGGGGGCCAATATCAGCCACATGCTGGGGGCCAATATCAGTTAGTATTACTGTAAAGCAGCGATCCACAACTGGTGGTTTGCGACCCAAATTTGGGTCGTGGGAAGTTTTGAGTGGGTCCCAAGTGTCTGAGTAAAAAGATGTATATATTCTTTTACACATTTAGTTTTATTTCATGAAAAATAATCCAGTCTGAAGTTAAATGACTAAAATCAGGCAGAAAGTGTGCACAAATGATAATGAACCTATATTTTTAAATAATTGAACATTTATTCAATCACACTATGGTCAAAGTTTTTGGTTGATGTTGTGGTCTCAAACCGGTACACTTAACATTTGACATGAAGAACAAGGACAAAATTGAATTATTAACAATGAAAAAGGTGGGACTGTTGTTCCCACGTCATATAATTGGACCACTGCTGTAGAGTACTGTGGATTAGCCTGTATCTGTCACTGGATCAGGGGCTGTGGGATGGACGGAAAGATAGACAGACGGACAGACGGACGGACGGACAGACGGACAGACAGACAGACAGACAGACAGACAGACAGACAGACAGACAGACAGACAGACAGACAGACAGACAGACAGGTTCCCTGAGGAGAGAGGTGGTGAGAAGAGAGGTGTTGAGGAGAGAGGTGGTGAGGAGAGAGGTGGTGAGGAGAGAGGTGTTGAGGAGATAGGTGGTGAGGAGAGAGGTGTTGAGGAGAGAGGTGGTGAGAAGAGAGGTGTTGAGGAGACAGGTGGTGAGGAGAGAGGTGTTGAGGAGAGAGGTGTTGAGGAGACAGGTGGTGAGGAGAGAGGTGTTGAGGATACAGGTGGTGAGGAGAGAAGTGTTGAGGAGACAGGTGGTGAGGAGAGAGGTGGTGAGGAGAGAGCTGGTGAGGAGAGAGCTGGTGAGGAGAGAGGTGTTGAGGAGAGAGGTGGTGAGAAGAGAGTTGTTGAGGAGACAGGTGGTGAGGAGAGAGGTGTTGAGGAGAGAGGGGTTGAGGAGAGAGAGGTGAGAAGAGAGTTGTTGAGGAGACAGGTGGTGAGGAGAGAGGTGTTGAGGAGAGAGGGGTTGAGGAGACAGGTGGTGAGGAGAGAGGTGTTGAGGAGAGAGGTGTTGAGGAGAGAGGTGGTGAGAAGAGAGGTGTTGAGGAGACAGGTGGTGAGGAGAGAGGTGTTGAGGAGAGAGGTGTTGAGGAGACAGGTGGTGAGGAGAGAGAGGTGAGAAGAGAGTTGTTGAGGAGACAGGTGGTGAGGAGAGAGGTGTTGAGGAGAGAGGGGTTGAGGAGACAGGTGGTGAGGAGAGAGGTGTTGAGGAGAGAGGGGTTGAGGAGACAGGTGGTGAGGAGAGAGGGGTTGAGGAGAGAGGTGTTGAGGAGAGAGGTGGTGAGGAGAGAGTTGTTGAGGACACAGGTGGTGAGGAGAGAGGGGTTGAGGAGAGAGAGGTGAGAAGAGGAAATGAAAATCAACTAAACGAATATGAAACATGCAGCGCTGGCTTTGCTCTCATGTCTTTAAATATTTTTCTTCTCTCACTCTTCTCTTTCCCTCACCTCATTCTCTCCCTCTCCTCTTTCTGTCACCTCATTCTCTCACCTTTCTCTTTCTGTCACCTCATTCTCTCCCGCTCTCTTTCCCTCACCTCATTCTCTCACCTTTCTCTTACTGTCACCTCATTCTCTCCCTCTCTCTTTCTGTCACCTCATTCTCTACCTCTTCTCTTTCCCTCACCTCATTCTCTCCCTCTTCTCATTCCCTCACCTCATTCTCTCCCTCTTCTCTTTCCCTCACCTCATTCTCTCACTTTTCTCTTTCCCTTACCTCATTCTCTCACTCTTCTCTTTCCCTCACCTCATTCTCTCCCTCTTCGCTTTCTGTTACCTCATTCGCTCACTCTTCTCTTTCCCTCACCTCATTCTCTCCCTCTCCTCTTTCTGTCACCTCATTCTCTCACCTTTCTCTTTCTGTCACCTCATTCTCTCCCTCTCTCCTTCTGTCACCTCATTCTCTCACCTTTCTCTTTCTGTCACCTCATTCTCTCCCTCTCTCTTTCCCTCACCTCATTCTCTCCCTCTCTCCTTCTGTCACCTCATTCTCTCCCTCTCTCTTGCCCTCACCTCATTCTCTCCCTCTCTCCTTCTGTCACCTCATTCTCTCACTTTTTCTTTCTGTCACCTCATTCTCTCCCTCTCTCTTTCTGTCACCTCATTCTCTCCCTCTCTCCTTCTGTCACCTCATTCTCTCCCTCTCTCTTTCCCTCACCTCATTCTCTCACTTTTTCGTTCCCTCACCTCATTCTCTCCCTCTCTCCTTCTGTCACCTCATTCTCTCCCTCTTCTCTGTCCCTTACCTCATTCTCTCACTTTTTCTTTCTGTCACCTCATTCTCTCCCTCTCTCTTTCCCTCACCTCATTCTCTCCCTCTCTCCTTCTGTCACCTCATTCTCTCCCTCTCTCACTTTCTCTCCCTCTCTCACTTTTTCTTTCCCTCACCTCATTCTCTCATCTTTCTATTTCTGTCACCTCATTCTCTCCCTCTCCTCTTTCTGTCACCTCATTCTCTCATCTTTCTCTTTCTGTCACCTCATTCTCTCCCTCTCTCCTTCTGTCACCTCATTCTCTCCCTCTCTCTTTCCCTCACCTCATTCTCTCACTTTTTCTTTCCCTCACCTCATTCTCTCCCTCTCTCCTTCTGTCACCTCATTCTCTCCCTCTCTCCTTCTGTCTTCTCATTCTCACCCTCTCTCTTTCCCTCACCTCATTCTCTCACTTTTCTCTGTTAAATCAACACAAATCCAACTCTGTAATAACCAGCTGATGTGTTACAGGCTTGCTTATTACCATAACCCAACCTAGTCACTATCTGAATGGCTTCACTCTGGGAGTGTCCTAGTCTCAATGTGTCTGATTGTCTGAGTCCAATACTTCAATATCCAGCGTCTATCTCTCTCTCTCTTCATTTCTCTCTCTATCCTGCATACCTCTATCCTCGCTTCCCTCTCTCTCTCTCTCTGCTGGCTGGATGGGTGATTGTGTCTCAGTGTAGACAGAGAGAGCTCTCCACTCCCCCTCCCTCCCTCTCTCTCTCTCTGCTGGCTGGATGGGTGATTCTGTCTCAGTGTAGGCAGAGAGAGCTCTCCCCCCTCCCTCTCTCTCTCTCTCTCTCTCTGCTGGCTGGATGGGTGATTGTGTCTCAGAGTAGACAGAGAGAGCTCTCCCCCGTCCTTCTCTCTCTCTCTCTCTGCTGGCTGGATGGGCGATTGTGTCTCAGAGTAGACAGAGAGAGCTCTCCCCCCTCCCTCCCCCTCTCTCTCTCTCTCTGCTGGCTGGATGGGTGATTGTGTCTCAGTGTAGACAGAGAGAGCTCTCCCCCCTCCCCTCCCTCTCTCTCTCTCTGATGGCTGGATGGGTGATTGTGTCTCAGTGTAGACACAGGAAGCTCTCCATCAGCAGTAGTCCCCACCTTGTCTGTGTGTCTACTCTGACCTAGGAAGAAATACAGCACAGATAATATCGCTGGCAGAGCAATACACACACACACACACACACACACACACACACACACACACACACACACACACACACACACACACACACACACACACACACACACACACACACACACACACACACACAGACACACACACACACACACACACACACGCACGCATACACATGTACCCTCCGCACAACGGCCCTACCAACAGCAAATTGATTCTGCAGCACCAAATTCCCTTGGAGAGGAGAGCTTTAATATTCCCTGTAGAGACAGTGGTCTGACCCATTTTGTAGTGTAGAGACAGTGTGTGTGTGTGTTTGTGTGTGTGTGTGTGTGTTTGTGTGTGTGTGTGTGTGTGTGTGTGTGTGTGTCTACATATGTCTGTGTGTAGTGACTGATGTCCAATCAGTATACCAGTGGGCGTTGTGCTTTGAGTTTTATGAAAGGTGTGTTTGTGTGTGCGTTCGTTCGTTCGTTCGTTGGTTCATCAGTTCTTATGTGCGTTAAACGTCTGCTGTCTCTGTCACTGGGGTGATAGTGTCTCTAACCTCCTCTGATAACAGGGGACACAGGCTGCACAGAGACCGTGACATTGATAGTGTCTCTAACCTCCTCTGATAACAGGGGACACAGGCTGCACAGAGACCGTGACATTGATAGTGTCTCTAACCTCCTCTGATAACAGGGGACACAGGCTGCACAGAGACCGTGACATTGATAGTGTCTCTAACCTCCTCTGATAACAGGGGACACAGGCTGCACAGAGACCGTGACATTGACAGTGTCTCTAACCTCCTCTGATAACAGGGGACACAGGCTGCACAGAGACCGTGACATTGACAGTGGCCAGGATACACACGTAGACCGTGTGTGTTTTTGAGAGAAAGAAAAGTAGTTTGGTGATTGTGTGTGTGTGTTTTTTTGTTTTAAGCCTTTCTCACACCTTTAAACATTAACATTAACAGGGACGACATTAACATTAACAGGGATGACATTAACATTAACAGGGATGACATTAACATTAACAGGGATGACATTAACATTAACAGGGACGACATTAACATTAACAGGGATGACATTAACATTAACAGGGATGACATTAACATTAACAGAGATGACATTAACATTAACATTAACAGGGATGACATTAACATTAACAGGGACGACATTAACATTAACAGAGATGACATTAACATTAACAGGGACGACATTAACATTAACAGAGATGACATTAACATTAACAGGGACGACATTAACATTAACAGAGATGACATTAACATTAACAGGGATGACATTAACATTAACATTAACAGGGATGACATTAACATTAACAGGGACGACATTAACATTAACAGAGATAACATTAACATTAACAGGGATGACATTAACATTAACAGAGATGACATTAACATTAACATTAACAGGGATGACATTAAAATTAACAGGGACGACATTAACATTAACAGAGATGACATTAACATTAACAGGGATGACATTAACATAAACATTAACAGGGATGACATTAACATTAACATTAACAGGGATGACATTAACATTAACAGGGATGACATTAACATTGATGACGTTAACATTAACATTAACAGGGATGACATTAACATTGATGACGTTAACATTAACATTAACAGGGATGACATTAACATTAACAGGGACGACATTAACATTAACAGAGATGACATTAACGTTAACATTAACAGGGATGACATTAACATTAACATTAACAGGGATGAAATTAACATTAACATTAACAGGGATGACATTAACATTAACAGGGATGACATTAACATTAACATTAACAGGGATGACATTGACATTAACATTAACAGGGATGACATTAACATTAACATTAACAGGGATGACATTAACATTAACAGGCATGACATTAACATTGATGACGTTAACATTAACATTAACAGGGGTGACATTAACATTAACAGGGATGACATTAACATTGATGACGTTAACATTAACATTAACAGGGATGACATTAACATTGACATCAAGTTGTACTTTAAAAGTAGTTTTACTACTGCACAGAACAATCCCAAGTTTCCTCTCTGGAAATGAGTACTAAGCCATTTTCTGGCACTATTTGATGAAAGTGCCGAAGCCTTCAGAAAGCCTTGGTTTCCCATCACTAGTTAGTAAGTTATTTACAGTATGAAAAACTATTCAAATTCAAAACTATTCAAAACGTTTCTCTGGATAGGGTTTGATAAATGACTAAAATGTTTAAAAACATTTGTTGAAAAATGTACTTTAAATTACTTGCAAAACATTACAGGACACTTGCTGCAACTAGCAATCCTTGCCAGTAACCTACTTTGCCTTCACTGACTCTTCTGTTGGCAGGGAATGTCATCCCTGTTAATGTTAATGTCATCCCTGTTAATGTTGATGTCATCCCTGTTAATGTAAATGTCATCCCTGTTAATGTAAATGTCATCCCTGTTAATGTTAATGTCATCCCTGTTAATGTTAATGTCATCCCTGTTAATGTTAATGTCATCCCTGTTAATGTTAATGTCATCCCTGTTAATGTTAATGTCATCACTGTTAATGTTAATGTCATCCCTGTTAATGTCATCCCTGTTAATGTCATCCCTGTTAATGTAAATGTCATCCCTGTTAATGTTAATTAATGTCATCCCTGTTAATGTTAATGTCATCCCTGTTAATGTTAACGTCATCCCTGTTAATGTTAACGTCATCTCTGTTAATGTTAATCTAATCCCTGTTAATCTCTCTCTCTCTCTCTCTCTCTCTCTCTCTCTCTCTCTCTCTCTCTCTCTCTCTCTCTCTCTCTCTCTCTCTCTCTCTCTCTCTCTCTCTCTCTCTCTCTCTCTCTCTCTCTCTCTCTCTCTCTCTCTCTCTCTCTCTCTCTCTCTCTCTCTCTCTCTCTCTCTCTCTCTCTCTCTCTCTCTCTCTCTCTCTCTCTCTCTCTTCCCCCCCCCCTCTCTCGGCACAAACATTTACAGATTCCAGAGTTGAGATGGTTGTCGTTGTCTACTTGACTGTAGAAACAATATTGTCAAATTACAGTGCCCCTGGAGCAAATTAGGGTTAAGTGTTTTGCTCTGACTGACCTTGGTGTACCCTCTCAGTAGCCCACATTATGTCAGATGGACTCTCAATAACTCTAAATGCCTCTTAGTGGCTGATACAATGCAATATTATTGAATGCTTAGAACCTAATAGTACATTTTGGCCTTTGTCCAGCAGTACAGGTAACCTGAGAAAAAACCTTTTTAGTGATTTATGAGTTTCAGTTGGACAGAAAGAGAGGAACACTGGGTGGACCCATACACCACACACACAACACAGCACACACAGCACACACTACACACCACACACACTACACACACACACACACACACACACACACACTCCTCAGAGATTCAAAACTGATTATAAATGTGTTCATTTCTGTGTTCTACCCTGAGGCTAGGCTAAATCTGATGAGGGAACGTATTCGTTTTCAAGGTGAACAAAATAATAAAACAGAGCATCAAAAACATGTTGAAAAAATAAATGACTTGGAGAACTGTTTGAAATTCGAGACCGGTAACTCAGTAGCATGATTTCTTTTGACACTAAGTTCTAAATTGGAATACACGAGAAATCTGGAATATTTGCATCGCTAAGAACACTCAGATTCTCAGAATTCCACCCAACCATTAAGTTGAATGTTCTGTTCTTCTAGAACGTGGCTAGTGACTACTACAAACGAGCTCCAACAATTCAAACGCAATGTAGCAACAGCCACAGTTAATAAAGCTGCAATGTAACGTTTCCTTACAAAAGCCAAAAAAAAATAGCAAAGTGTTTTGGGGATACTAAGTTACAACAGTCATTCAGGTAGCAAACTCCCAAACTCCCAGACTTCAAAGTGAGTGACACCGTTCACTCAAAATGACACAACATTAATACCACTGCTGCCTCTTTGGTTACACCCTCTCATACATTGGAGAGTGAATTCAGAACACCTGCAGTGGATACAAAACACATAGCCATGATGGAGTACTCACAGTGAGAGTGAAGAGGAGAGGTGGAGTACTCACAGTGAGAGTGAAGAGGAGAGGTGGAGTACTCACAGTGAGAGTGAAGAGAAGCGGTGGAGTACTCACAGTGAGAGTGAAGAGGAGAGGTGGAGTACTCACAGTGAGAGTAAAGAGGAGAGGTGGAGTACTCACAGTGAGAGTGAAGAGGAGAGGTGGAGTACTCACAGTGAGAGTGAAGAGGAGAGGTGGAGTACTCACAGTGAGAGTGAAGAGAAGCGGTGGAGTACTCACAGTGAGAGTAAAGAGGAGAGGTGGAGTACTCACAGTGAGAGTAAAGAGGAGAGGTGGAGTACTCATAGTGAGAGTAAAGAGGAGAGGTGGAGTACTCACAGTGAGAGTGAAGAGGAGAGGTGGAGTACTCACAGTGAGGGTAAAGAGGAGAGGTGGAGTACTCACAGTGAGAGTAAAGAGGAGAGGTGGAGTACTCACAGTGAGAGTAAAGAGGAGAGGTGGAGTACTCACAGTGAGGGTAAAGAGAGGTGGAGTACTCACAGTGAGAGTGAAGAGGAGAGGTGGAGTACTCACAGTGAGGGTAAAGAGGAGAGGTGGAGTACTCACAGTGAGAGTAAAGAGGAGAGGTGGAGTACTCATAGTGAGAGTGAAGAGGAGAGGTGGAGTACTCACAGTGAGGGTAAAGAGGAGAGGTGGAGTACTCATAGTGAGAGTAAAGAGGAGAGGTGGAGTACTCACAGTGAGAGTGAGGAGGAGAGGTGGAGTACTCACAGTGAGAGTAAAGAGGAGAGGTGGAGTACTCACAGTGAGAGTAAAGAGGAGAGGTGGAGTACTCACAGTGAGAGTGAAGAGGAGAGGTGGAGTACTCACCGTGAGGTTGAAGTCAGAAGGCTGTTGTAGATCTTTACTTGTGTGAATCTGCAGACACAGAAAAAAGAAACAGAAAACCAGGGTGATAAGAAACTAAAGAGAAGGAAGAGATCAAAGGTCCGGTATTATGGGGGAGGGGAGAGGGGGGGAGGGGAGAGGGGGCCGCCAAGGCACCCACTTCCATCCATATCTGAGGATGTCGGAAGATGTGCATGAGCATCTGTTTATGATTTCAAAGGTTGCAAGTTCAAACCCACTGATAGAAAGTTGTTTTTGATAATTTTTGTTATTAACCTATCCCAAACCTTAACCCTTACCTTAACCAATCGGTGTTAATTCATAACCTTAAGAATTTGGAGCAAAATTCTTTAGAGTCTAAGATGTGTGGGGGGCTAAGTTAACATATGGAATTTTTTTAATATGGTCATACTATGGATCATTTAGATATTTTGATTTATAATTTTAGGACCCCTTTAAGACAACAACAACAACAACAACAAAATAAATTATTTTATATTGATTTTGTCCTTTGCAACTAAATCCCATAGAAATACATTGAACAACACGTTCACTAATGGCAGAATGAACAGTCAAAAAATTAATCATAAGAAACAAGGTTTTGAAGTGTCTCTCCTAAATCTAGGAGATATAAAAATAAAAAAAACTCACGAAATATATATGTATAAATATATACTTTTTTATCTTCGTACTTCCGTTTGTTTTTTTTAAAAACGATACCGTTTACGTTCAGACGAGCCCACAGGTGGAGAACACCATTGTGTTGGTGAGAGTCTCCCCTTTCCATAGAGTGGTCATACTAGTTTTGTAGGTCAAAGCGTACGGACACTACAGATGTAGTGGGGGGGATGTCTCAGGGTCTGATAAAACACCACTCGACCTCTGTCACCTTTCACCCCAGATGCAGAAGCGCGACGTCCTGGCGGATGCGGTTGGTTGAGACTCATCCAATGTAACAACAACAACAAAAAAACAGATCTCTCTGGCTTAAACTGACGGATTTTGATGGGGATTTTTTTTTGTTTGTTGAGTAAGTTAGATTGATGCACCCGGTGCCTCGACTTTAGGGGGTTAATGCCTAAACTGAACCTTATTTGACGTTTGGAACATTCTTTGAAATTTGACGTTTGAGAAACATAGATGAATGTTTAATTCTGATGTGACACTGTGAGAGCTGGTAGAGAGGGGGGGTGATGGTGTTTGTGTGCGTGCGTGCGTGTGTGTGTGTGTGTGTGCGTGCGTGCGTGTGTGTGAAATACACAGACACACCCGTGGAGAGCCGAGGGAGGAAGAGAGGAAAATAGGTCCACTGTCATCTCTCTTTCTGTCAAGCCTCTGTTTGAACAGTGTATACCCCTCTTCTCTCCTCCTCTCCATCCCTCTCTTCTCCCTGGCATAAATCCCCTGTTAACAGGAGGTAGTTTGGCTTCAGTATTTCATAACCCTGTGAGCCTGTCTCTCTGGTCCACTACCAGGGAATAAAGACATAGGCTCTGTCCCAAAAGGCATCCAGGTTTACTTCAGAGTGCACTACGTGGTTATTTGGGACACAGTGGGAATAAAGACACACCTACTGTCTCTGCTGTGTGCTCACTCTAACACTCTCTACCTCTCTCTCTCTCCCTCCTTCTACATTAATTTCTCTCTCTCACTCTCTCCCTCCATAGTGTTTTACGTGCTTTCTTTATGTGTGCATGTGTGTGTGTCCTCTCTGTCCTGTTAGCTGGTGTGTGTTGTGTGTGTGTGTGTGTTGTGTGTGTGTGTGTGTGTTGTGTGTGTGTGAATGTAATTCGGGGATTAGGGAGTTTTCGCCAAGTCAAACAAACAAATATGGCTGATCAGAGCAGATCAGATCATTGCAGATCATAACAGATCAGAGCAGAACAGATCAGAGTAGATCAGAACAGAACAGAACAGAGTAGAGTAGAACAGAACAGAGTAGATCAGAACAGAGCAGAACAGAACAGAACAGAGCAGGAGAGAACAGAACAGAGCAGATTAGTGAGGAAACAAAAAAACAACTGTAGAAGAGTGAAACCACATGGAAAGATGTTTTTTCATCGCAAAGCAGCTTTTAGAAAACAGGTACTCACAGACTCTCTCTCTCTCTCTCTCTCTTTCTCGCTCTCTCTTTCTCTCTCTCTTTCTCTCTCATTCTCTCTCTCACTTTCTCTCTCACTCTCTCTCTCACTCTCTCTATCCATGTCTCTATCCATGTCTCTCTCTTCTTGTGTGTGTGCATTCATTCGTGTGCGTGTGAGTGCACGTGTGTGCGTTCGTTCATGTGCGTGCAATTGTGTGTGCGTTCGTTCGTGTGCGTGTACGTGTGTGAGCGTTCATTAATGTGAGTACACGTGTGTGTGTGTGTGTTCGTGTGCGTGTGAGTGCACGTGTGGGTGTGTGTGTGTGCGTTTGTGTGTGTGTGAGTGCATGTGCACGTGTGTGTGTGTGTGTGCGTTCGTGTGCGTGTACGTGTGTGTGCGTTCATGTGCGTGCACGTGTGTGAGCGTTCATTAATGTGAGTACACGTGTGTGTGTGTGTGTTCGTGTGCGTGTGAGTGCACGTGTGGGTGTGTGTGTGTGCGTTTGTGTGTGTGTGAGTGCATGTGCACGTGTGTGTGTGTGTGTGCGTGCGTGTGAGTGCATGTGTGTGTGAGTGCACGTGTGTGTGTGCGTTCATGTGCGTGTGCGTGCACTTGTGTGTGTGTTCGTGTGCATGTGAGTGCACGTGTGTGTTCGTTATGATGTAAGCCAGCCAGCCAGCCAGTCAACCAGCCAGCCAGCCAGCCAGTCAACCAGCCAGCCAGCCAGCCAGTCAACCAGCCAGCCAGCCAGTCAACCAGCCAGCCAGCCAGTCAACCAGCCAACCAGCCAGCCAGCCAGCCTTCCAGCCAGGTGAGACCATGAGAAAACATACACATTTCATCCCACTAAACAAACTACACTTCCCATGAGGCTTTGCTGTCTGTTCCATATATCATGGGAGTTGGAGTTTACTGCATGTATATTGTTCCATGTGGACGTGATACGTTACCCCTACAGATGTTGGAGGTGTCTTGAAAGTCTCATTGGCATGTCATGAGAGGACAGAAAACAGACTATAAAAAACAGTTGGGATGCAACAACAACTCTCAGAGAGTGAGGCTAACGCAATATGTCTCGCTATGTAAACACACGGAGCCCTGAACAGCAACCACAAAACAAACCAACTGCAAACTGTCTACTTGCTAAAGGCTTAGTCCCAGATGTAGTTTGTCTACTTTTGGACAGGGATCAAAGGTCACAGCTCTACTTTATCGCCTTTTGCTGACAACCAGTGAGTATCAGACAACCCCCTTTTCTCTCCTTCCGTCCTTCTTTCTTTGTTATTTTGACCAATGCACACATCCACTCAAGTACGTACACACACAAACACACACACCGCGTACACATGCGCGCACACACACACACACATATCCGTTGATATACAGTATATACACTACCGCTACTCATTCCAGGGTTTTTCTTTATTTTTACTATTTTCTACATTGTTGAATAATAATGAAGACATCACAACTATGAAATAATACATACGGAATCATGTAGTAACCAAAAAAAGTGTTAAGCAAATCAAATATATTTTCTATTTTAGATTCTTCTAAGTAGCCATCCTTTGACTTGATGACAGCTTCGCACACTGTTGACATTCTCTCAACCAGCGTTGTGAGGTTGTCACTTGGAATGCATTTCAATTAACAGGTGTGCCCTATTCAAATTTGATTTGTGGAATTTATTTCCTTCACAATCAGTTGTGTTGTAACATGGTAGGGGTGGTATACAGAAGATAGCCCTATTTGTCAAAATATCAAGTCCATATTATGACAAGAACAGCTCAATAAGCAAAGAGAAACAACAGTCCATCATTACTTTAAGACATGAAGTACAATCGCAACAACCATCAAGCGCTATGATGAAACTGACTCTCATGAGGACAGGCACAGGAAAAGAAGACCCAGAGTTACCTCTGCTGCAGAGGATAAGTTCATTAGAGTTACCAGCCTCATAAATTGCAGTCCAAATAAATGTTTCAGAGTTCAAGTAACAGACACATCTCAACATTAACTGTTCAGAGGAGACTGTATGAATCAGGCCTTCACGGTTGAATTGCTGCAAAGAAACGACTACTAAAGGACACCAATAAGAAGAAGAGACTTGCTTGGGGCAAGAAACACGAGCAATGGCACATTAGACCAGTGAAAATCTGTCCTTTGGTCTGATGAGTCCAAATGTCACAATTTTGGTTTTAACCAACGTGTCTTTGTGAGATGATCTTCGCATGTGTGGTTCCCACCGTGAAGCATGGAGGAGGAGGTGTGATGGTGTGGGGGTGCTTTGCTGGTGACACTGCCAGTGACTTATTTAGAATTCAAGGCAAACCCAGCATGTCTACCTCAGCATTCTGCAGTGATAAGCCATCCCATCTGGTTTGCGCTTAGTGAGACTATCATTTGTCTTTCAACATGATAATGACCCAACACAACTCCAGGCTGTGTAAGGGCTATTTGACAAAGAAGGAGAGTGATGGAGTGATCCATCAGATGACCTGGCCTCCATAATCACCTGACCTCAACCCAATTGGGATGGTTTGGGAGGAGTTGGACCACAGAGTGAAGGAAAAGCAGCCACCAAGTACTCAGCATATGTGGGAACTCCAACTGTGTTGGAAAAGCATTCCAGGTGAAGCTGGTCGAGATAATGCCAAAAGTGTGCAAAACTGTCATCAAGGCATAGGATGGCTACTTTGAAGAATCTAAAATATAAAACATATTTTGATTTGTTTAACACTTTTTTGGTTACTTCATTAGTGTTATTTCATAGTTTCGATGTCTTCACTATTATTCTACAATGCAGAAGATAGTACAAATAAAGAAAAACCCTTAAATAAGTTGATGTGTCCAAACTTTTGACTGGTACTGTAGTCCAATACTGTATATCATCAGTATCCCACTACACTCTCATCCCACTATTACAACATGATATCATAAAATATTTCACTGTCCAATTTAACAAAGCAACCCAGCCTCAGAATGCGTCCCAAATAGCACTCTATCCACTATTTAGCACCCTACTTTTGAGCAGGGCCCATTGGGAATCCATAGGGCTCTGGTCAATAGTAATGCACTATAATGGAAAAGGGTGTTATTTGGGATGCGTTTCAGTGTAGGAGTAACCATGCAGACCCTGGTGGTGACAGAACTCTCATGGATATTAATATTTTCTTTCCTTGTCATTGGTTGTTTATCTACCATCGTTCCGATCCACTCTCATTCTGTTATTGAGACCATCCATCCTGTCAGTCTTACCCCGTTAAACAACGACTTGTGTGTGTAGAGGGGAAAGGGTGTGTCGGGGGAATGTGCTTGCGTGTCTATTCTGATGTGACAGGGGAAGGAAGAACGTCATGGGAATGTAATGAGAGTGTTGTGAGAACGTTATTAGCGGTCTGTAAGATGCACAATCAAGCGTAGCATCAGCGTTTGTGAGAGCACTTTGAAAACATCTTGAGACGCTTGTCTTATGCTGTCGTCCCTTATCTCTCTCTCTGTCTCTCTCTCTCTCTGTCTCTCTCTCCCTCTCTCTCTGTCTCGCTCTGTCTCTCTCTCTCTCTCTCTCTCTCTCTCTCTCTCTCTCTCTCTCTCTCTCTCTCTCTCTCTCTCTCTCTCTCTCTCTCTCTGTCTCTCTCTGTCTCTCTCTCTCTCTCTCTCTCTCTGTCTCTCTCTGTCTCTCTCTGTCTCTCTCTCTCTGTCTCTCTCTGTCTCTCTCTGTCTCTCTCTCTCTCTCTCTGTCTCTGTCTCTCTCTCTCTCTGTCTCTCTCTCCCTCTCTCTGTCTCTCTCTCCCTCTCTCTGTCTCTCTCTCTCTCTGTCTCTCTCTCTCTCTCCCTCTCTCTCTGTCTCTCTCTCTGTCTCTCTTTCTCTATCTCTCTCTCTCTCTGTCTCTCTCTCTCTCTGTCTCTCTCTCTCCCTCTCTCTCTGTCTCTCTCTGTCTCTCTCTCTGTCTCTCTCTCTCTCTTCACCCTCCTATGTACGTTTTTAGCTCATTCTCTCTCTATTTCTCTTCCTGCTGTCGGCCTTACATTTTTTTAACATACAGTTTTGCATATCTCCAGCAGGCACCCCCTAGCACTCTGTGTGTAGTAGAGGCTGGGTGTCCATAAGCTGTCATCCAAGATCGCATAGCAGTTCAGACGTCTTTTGTCCTCGTCTTGTCGTGTCCTGTATATATATATATTTACAACTTTTTTCACATACATTTTATTTTTATTTTCCATCAACTCATCTTCTAAACACTCTCCTGCAACCAGCCTCACCAATTTATATTTATAAAAAAGTATTATTTACCTCAGATCTGCAATCCTTCAGGAAGCTAGCCAGAAACTCCAGGAGGCTGGCCAGAAACTAGCCAGAAGCTAGCCAGGAGCTAGCCCAGAAGCTAATCAGAAGCTAACCACGGTTTGTGGTCATCGGCTGTCCTTTAGCTCGAAAATCTATCGAAAATCTATCGCCAGTTTTGTACGGCGCAGCGCGGCTCGGAACGGAACATACCGGACCAATTTTTCTCTCCATGTCCCTGGATTTCAACTGCTCTCTGGACATTCATACCCGGATCTCACAGCTAGCTAGCTGCTATCCGTGTGACAGTCGGCTTTCGTCGATTCCGGAGCAAACATCGATTGTTCCGGTGCTAGCCAGCTCCGTCAATCACGCCTGAGTTCCATCATTCACTCCTGGGCTGCAGTCACCTATCCGGACCCGTTTCACTGCCTACGCGGAGCCCCACCGGGCCTTCACAACCGGACTGCCGACGTTATCTACCTGAAGGAGATCCGGCTGGCTCCTCTGTCGCGACGTTACCGGAACGCCCATCTGCGGCCCGCTAACCGTTAGCTGTCTTTCCGGCTGCTATCTGAATAGACAATCGGACAATTTATTTATTTGAATTATTATGTTTTCTTATCGGGCCTCTATAACTATATCTATTGTTCTTATTTTTGTTGTTGTTGTGTGATTTGGATTAATCCCCTCTACCACACGGAACCCCACTAATCTACTGACCGAACGCAAGAGGTGGCTAACAACAGACTCCATCCTATGCTAGCTTGCTACCGGTTGGCTTGGCTAGCTGTCTAAATCGCCGTGACCCTAAACCAACCTCTCCACTCACTGGACCCTTTTGATCACTCGACTAAGCATGCCTCTCCTTAATGTCAATATGTCTTGTCCATTGCTGTTCTGGTTAGTGTTTATTGGCTTATTTCACTGTAGAGCCTCTAGTCCTGCTCACTATACCTTATCCAACCTATTAGTTCCACCACCCACACATGCAATGACATCTCCTGGTTTCAATGATGTTTCTAGAGACAATATCTCTCTCTTCATCACTCAATACCTAGGTTTACCTCCACTGTATTCACATCCTACCTTACCTTTGTCTGTACATTATACCTTGATGCTATTTTATCGCCCCCAGAAACCTCCTTTTACTCTCTGTTCCAGACGTTCTAGACGACCAATTCTTATTGCTTTTAGTCGCACCCTTATTCTACTCCTCCTATGTTCCTCTGGCGATGTAGAGGTGAATCCAGGCCCTGCAGTGCCTAGCTCCACTCCTATTCCCCAGGCGCTCTCTTTTGACGACTTCTGTAACCGTAATAGCCTTGGTTTCATGCATGTTAACATTAGAAGCCTCCTCCCTAAGTTTGTTCTATTCACTGCTTTAGCACACTCTGCCAACCCGGATGTTCTAGCTGTGTCTGAATCCTGGCTTAGGAAGACCACCAAAAATTCAGACATTTTAATTCCAAACTACAACATTTTCAGACAAGATAGAACTGCCAAAGGGGGCGGTGTTGCAATCTACTGCAAAGATAGCCTGCAGAGTTCTGTCCTACTATCCAGGTCTGTACCCAAACAATTTGAACTTCTACTTTTAAAAATCCATCTTTCTAAAAACAAGTCTCTCACCGTTGCCGCCTGCTATAGACCACCCACTGCCCCCAGCTGTGCTCTGGACACCATATGTGAACTGATTGCCCCCCATCTATCTTCAGAGCTCGTGCTGCTAGGCGACCTAAACTGGAACATGCTTAACACCCCAGCCATCCTACAATCTAAACTTGATGCCCTCAATCTCACACAAATTATCAATGAACCTACCAGGTACCTCCCCAAAGCCTTAAACACGGGCACCCTCATAGATATCATCCTAACCAACTTCCCCTCTAAATACACCTCTGCTGTCTTCAACCAAGATCTCAGCGATCACTGCCTCATTGCCTGCATCCGTAATGGGTCAGCGGTCAAGCGACCTCCTCTCATCACTGTAAAACGCTCCCTGAAACACTTCAGCGAGCAGGCCTTTCTAATCGACCTGGCCGGGGTATCCTGGAAGGATATTGACCTCATCCCGTCAGTAGAGGATGCCTGGATATTTTTTAAAAATGCCTTCCTAACCATCTTAAATAAACATGCCCCATTCAAGAAATTTAGAACCAGGAACAGATATAGCCCTTGGTTCTCCCCAGACCTGACTGCCCTTAATCAACACAAAAACGTCCTATGGCGTTCTGCATTAGCATCGAACAGCCCCCGTGATATGCAGCTGTTCAGGGAAGCTAGAAACCATTATACACAGGCAGTTAGAAAAGCCAAGGCTAGCTTTTTCAAGCAGAAATTTGCTTCTTGCAACACTAACTCAAAAAAGTTCTGGGACACTGTAAAGTCCATGGAGAATAAGAACACCTCCTCCCAGCTGCCCACTGCACTGAAGATAGGAAACACTGTCACCACTGATAAATCCACCATAATTGAAAATTTCAATAAGCATTTTTCTACTGCTGGCCATGCTTTCCACCTGGCTACTCCTACCCCTGTCAACAGCACTGCACCCCCAACAGCAACTCGCCCAAGCCTTCCCCATTTCTCCTTCTCCCAAATCCATTCAGCTGATGTTCTGAAAGAGCTGCAAAATCTGGACCCCTACAAATCAGCCGGGCTAGACAATCTGGACCCTTTCTTTCTAAAATTATCTGCCGAAATTGTTGCCACCCCTATTACTAGCCTGTTCAACCTCTCTTTCGTGTCGTCTGAGATTCCCAAAGATTGGAAAGCAGCTGCGGTCATCCCCCTCTTCAAAGGGGGGGACACTCTTGACCCAAACTGCTACAGACCTATATCTATCCTACCATGCCTTTCTAAGGTCTTCGAAAGCCAAGTCAACAAACAGATTACCGACCATTTTGAATCTCACCATACCTTCTCTGCTATGCAATCTGGTTTCAGAGCTGGTCATGGGTGCACCTCAGCCACGCTCAAGGTCCTAAACGATATCTTAACCGCCATCGATAAGAAACATTACAGTGCAGCCGTATTCATTGATCTGGCCAAGGCTTTCGACTCTGTCAATCACCACATCCTCATCGGCAGACTCAACAGCCTTGGTTTCTCAAATGATTGCCTCGCCTGGTTCACCAACTACTTCTCTGATAGAGTTCAGTGTGTCAAATCTGAGGGTCTGTTGTCCGGACCTCTGGCAGTCTCTATGGGGGTGCCACAGGGTTCAATTCTTGGACCGACTCTCTTCTCTGTATACATCAATGAGGTCGCTCTTGCTGCTGGTGAGTCTCTGATCCACCTCTACGCAGACGACACCATTCTGTATACTTCCGGCCCTTCTTTGGACACTGTGTTAACAACCCTCCAGGCAAGCTTCAATGCCATACAACTCTCCTTCCGTGGCCTCCAACTGCTCTTAAATACAAGTAAAACTAAATGCATGCTCTTCAACCGATCACTACCTGCACCTACCCGCCTGTCCAACATCACTACTCTGGACGGCTCTGACTTAGAATACGTGGACAACTACAAATACTTAGGTGTCTGGTTAGACTGTAAACTCTCCTTCCAGACCCATATCAAACATCTCCAATCCAAAGTTAAATCTAGAATTGGCTTCCTATTTCGCAACAAAGCATCCTTCACTCATGCTGCCAAACATACCCTTGTAAAACTGACCATCCTACCAATCCTCGACTTTGGCGATGTAATTTACAAAATAGCCTCCAATACCCTACTCAACAAACTGGATGCAGTCTATCACAGTGCAATCCGTTTTGTCACCAAAGCCCCATATACTACCCACCATTGCGACCTGTACGCTCTCGTTGGCTGGCCCTCGCTTCATACTCGTCGCCAAACCCACTGGCTCCATGTCATCTACAAGACCCTGCTAGGTAAAGTCCCCCCTTATCTCAGCTCGCTGGTCACCATAGCATCTCCCACCTGTAGCACACGCTCCAGCAGGTATATCTCTCTAGTCACCCCCAAAACCAATTATTTCTTTGGCCGTCTCTCTTTCCAGTTCTCTGCTGCCAATGACTGGAACGAACTACAAAAATCTCTGAAACTGGAAACACTTATCTCCCTCACTAGCTTTAAGCACCAACTGTCAGAGCAGCTCACAGATTACTGCACCTGTACATAGCCCACATATAATTTAGCCCTATCAACTACCTCTTTCCCAACTGTATTTAATTGATTTATTTATTTTGCTCCTTTGCACCCCATTATTTTTATTTCTACTTTGCACATTCTTCCATTGCAAAACTACCATTCCAGTGTTTTACTTGCTATATTGTATTTACCTTGCCACCAAGGCCTTTTTTGCCTTTACCTCCCTTCTCACCTCATTTGCTCACATTGTATATAGACTTGTTTATACTTTACTATTGACTGTATGTTTGTTTTACTCCATGTGTAACTCTGTGTTGTTGTATCTGTCGAACTGCTTTGCTTTATCTTGGCCAGGTCGCAATTGTAAATGAGAACTTGTTCTCAACTTGCCTACCTGGTTAAATAAAGGTAAATAAATAAATAATAAATAAATAATGCGTATACATCTATGCATGTTCTCCACAGGTGTTTCACACTAACACAGAGCGAGAGAAAGAGATATATGCACAGTGTATATATACATGATTTGACATCTGTAATGTCTTTATTCTTTTGGAACTTCTGTGAGTGTAATGTTTACTGTTCATTTTTATTGTTTATTTGTATATCATCTACTTCACTTGCTTTGGTAATGTTAACATATGTTTCCCATGCCAATAAATCCCCTTCAATTGAATTGGGATGGACAGCGGGGGGGGGGGGGGGAGATAGAGAAAGAAAGAGAGACCAAGCCTACTGACAGAGAGGTCGTGAACAGATGAGCTCCTGCATTTTTCAGCTTTTCCTTAAAAAAAGATAGATTTAGAGTTAGATAAACTTGGATTTTTTTTGTCAGGAATATATAGAGGATGCTACCCTCTACAACGTAACCTTCACTCCAAATCAAAACTCAAAACCTACAACCTGATTTTGGATGGAATTACAGAATCACCTGGAAGGCTTACAACTACAAAATACTTTTATTCCAGAGCTACACAGCAAATGCTCTGGAAAACAACAGAAACCTGAAAACACCATCCAACCTGGAACTACGTAAGTTTAGTAATGTTTCGTCTGAAGCTATATTTTATTTCAAAAAGCCAAGGAGAATAGCACACTACATTACTTTATAATGACTGAATGATAAATTAAGGCTGCTAAGCTTGATACAACTTCAATTAGCACTAACGTGTCAAGTGAGAGCTGTCAAAGCCCTTTAGCCCAACAACGTCAGGAGAGTCGAACAGTCTACTCCAACCAAATGGAGAGGCCTTAGAAGTTGCCTCCCGCTGTTCAGAGGTAATTCAAATGCAGTACCCTGTGTATGTAAAGGACGATAAGACAATAAAATTTGACAAAATGAAGCTCCTTATGGAAAATCAAGAGAAAATCAATTTCTTTAAATGGGAACATCAGCAACCTCATCTTCCACACAAACCGTCCCCTGGCATGGCACAGTGCTATATTAACACACTACCCCTCTGTTAAGAGGTGGGGTTAACGGGGGGTGGAAACTCAGGATACTAGACAAAGAGGACTGAGTCAGCTAATATAAATCTCTATAAGTCTGGAACAGTATTGGTACAGGTGAACCCCAAACAGTTTTTCCTGGACTTTCACCTAATCAAAGATTTAGCTCAGCAGGAGAAGCTCTCCCTTGAGAAAGATACCCCCACCCCGAGCGGGTCAGACCAGACCTCTTCATTATAGAACACCACAGACGAGCAACCCCAAGCAACCCCAAGTAAACCTCCCAGCACAGAGTACTACCCCCTCATTGAAATGAAGGATACATTTACCAAGCTGGAGGTAAGGCAGGTGGAGCTGGAACAGCAGGTGATTACACTCCAGTCAGCACAGATCCAGACAACAGTCCAGCACAACAACACCCCCTTAACCAGACCCGGAGAGAGACATATCTGCACTCTGGACTGTGGTGAGACATATCTGCACTCTGGACTGTGGTGAGACAACCTCAACAATATAAAAAGCAAGAGCAGGAGAAGAACAGAGCACTAGAGGAGAGGATCAGACTGCTGGAGGAGAGGATGAGGGGGATGGCGTGTGACAGAGAACAACCCACTAGAGTGGTGGCCACCCCCGCAGAGAAGCCAGCAGAACAGCCCACTTCAGCTCCCAACAAAAGTCTTGACACCACAGCAGAACAGACAAATGAAGAACCCCAAGCCCAGGGGATCTCACCCCCTCTGAGCACCCCCCTGTCAGCCACCCTGATAGCCCTCCTGACAACCCCCCCCCCCTCCTTATTCACTCAAATGGGAAATATATAGGAGAAAATAAACTTTTTG
Source organism: Oncorhynchus mykiss (assembly GCF_013265735.2). Lineage (NCBI taxonomy): Eukaryota > Metazoa > Chordata > Actinopteri > Salmoniformes > Salmonidae > Oncorhynchus > Oncorhynchus mykiss. The sequence continues at coordinate 37,720,401 of NC_048584.1, forward strand.
CCAAACACAGTGAGTCTAAACTCTGGTGTCCAGCGAGACACTCTCCCTGACCAGCGAGACACCCGCCCAGACTAGCGAGACACCAACCCAGACCAGCAAGACACTCTCCCTGACCAGCGAGACACCCGCCCAGACCAGCGAGACACCCGCCCAGACCAGCGAGACACCCGCCCAGACCAGCGAGACACTCTCCCTGACTAGCGAGACACCCGCCCAGACCAGCGAGACACCCGCCCAGACCAGCGAGACACTCTCCCTGACCAGCGAGACTCCCGCCCCCCCCCCCCCCCCCCCCCCCCCAGACCAACACATAGAGGACCCATGCCGAAAGGACCTACATCCAGACCACAACACCACCAGCCACATACACAGCCCCACCCCAACAACAATATACCTGCTGGAGTGCGTGCTACGAGTGGGGGTGTTGCTGTGCTGACCAGTGAGCTGAGATAAGGCGGGGCTTTACCTAGCAACGACTTATAGATGACCTGGAGCCAGTTGGTTTGGCAAAGGGTATGTAGTGAGGGCCAGCCAACGAGAGCATACAGGTCACAGTGGTGGGTAGTATATGGGGCGTTGTTGACAAAACGGATGGCACTGTGATAGACTGCATCCAATTTGCTGAGTAGAGTGTGGATCAGAGAATCACCAGCAGCAAGAGCAACATTGTTGATAAATACAGAAAAAAGATCATTGAACCCTGTGGCACCCCAATGGAGACTGTCATAGGTCCAGACAACAGGCCCTCCGATTTGACACACTGAACTCTATCTGAGAAGTAGTTGGCGAACCAGGCGAGGCAGTCATTTGAGAAGCCAAGGCTGTTGAGTCTGCCGATAAGAATGCGGTGATTGACAGACTTGAATGCCTTGGACAGGTTGATGAAGACGGCTGCACAGTACTGTCTTTTATCGATGGTGGTTATGATATCATTTAGGATCTTGAGTGTGGCTGAGGTGCACACATGACCAGCTCAGAAACCAGATTGCTTACTGGAGAAGGTACGGTGGGATTCCAAATGATCGGTGATCTGTGAATTAACTTGGCTTTGGAAGATTTTAGAAAGGCAGGGCAGGATGGATATAGGTCTATAACAGTTTGGGTCTAGACTTTCTCCCCATTTGAAGAGGGTGATGACCGCTGCAGCTTTACAATCTTTGGGGATCTCAGACGATATAAAAGAGAGGTTGAATAGGCTAGTAAAAGGGTCTGTCTCCTCTATACCAGGATATGGACATCTCATCCTGGAATATCCAACTCCTGAGGTCATCTGCCTTTGGCCTATAGAGCAGGAACCTGGACTTCATCATCATCCTACAAGAAACCTGGTATAGAGGAGACGAACCCACTGGTTGCCCTCTAAGTTACAGAGAGCTGGTAGTCCCATCCACCAAACTACCAGGTGTGAAACAGGGAAGGGACTCAGGGGGTATGCTAATTTGGTATAGAGCAGACCTAACTCACTCCATAAAATTTATCAATGCAGGAACGTTTTACATTTGGCTACAAATTCAAAAGGAAATGATCTTAACAGAGAAAAATGTCCTCCAGTGTGATACCTACAGTTTATCCCCCCACTAGAATCCCCATACTTTAATAATGAAGACAGCTTCTCCATCCTGGAGGGAGAAATCAATCATTTCCAGGCCCAGGGACATGTACTTGTCTGTAGCGACCTAAATGCCAGAACTGAACAAGAACCTGACACCCTCAGCACACAGAGGGATAAACACCTGCCTGGAGGTGACAGCATTCCCTCCCTCATATGCCCCCCTAGGCACAACTATGACAACATAACCAACAAAAACGGGTCACAGCTCCTGCATCTCTGTCGCACGCTGGGTATGTACATAGTCAACGGTAGGCTTCGAGGGGACTCCTATGGTAGGTACACCTATAGCTCATCTCTTTGCAGTAATACTGGAGACTACTTTATCACTGACCTAAACCCAGAGTCTCTCAGAGAGTTCACAGTCAGTCCACTGACACCCCTATCAGACCACGGCAAAATCACAGTCTACTTGAACAGAGCAATACTCAGTCATGAAGCATCAAAGCCAAAGGAAATGAGTAATATTAAGAAATGGTATAGACGGAAGGAATGTAGTTTGGAAACCTACCAAAAACAGTGCCATCCGTTTTGTCACCAAAGCCCCATATACCACCCACCACTGTATGTGGCGGCTGGCCCTCGCTTCATATACGTCGCCAAACACACTTGCTCCAGGTCATCTATAAGTCTCTGCTAGGTAAAGCCCCACCTCATCTCAGCTCATTGGTCACCATAGCAGCAAACACCCGTAACACGTGCTCTGGTAGGTATATTTCTCAGGTCACCCCCCAAATCCAATTCCTAATTTGGCCGCCTTTCCTTCCAGTTCTCTGCTGCCAATGACTGGAACGAACTGCAAAAATCACTGAAGCTGGAGACTCACATCTCCCTCACTAACTTTAAGCATCAGCTGTCAGAGCAGCTTACAGATCATTGCAGCTGTGCATAGCCCATCTCTATATAGCCCACCCAACTACCTCATCCCATATTGTTATTTATTTTTTGCTCCTTTGCAAGCCAGTATCTCTATTTGCGCACTCATCTTCTGTACATCAATCACTCCAGTGTTTAATGGCTAAATTTTAATTATTTTGCCACTATGTCCTATTTATTGCCTTTACCTCCCTTATCTTACTTAATTTGCACACACTGTATAGAGACTTCTCTACTGTGTTACTGACTGTACGTTTGTCTATTCTATTATTGTTTTGTCTCCATGTGTAACTCTGTGTTGTTGTTTGTGTCGCATTGCTTTGCTTTATCTTGGCCAGGTCACAGTTGTAAATGAGAACTTGTTCTCAACTGGCCTGCCTGGTTAAATAAAGGTGAAATAAATAAAAATTAAATAAAAATTAAGCAACAACAAATTCATTCCCTTTTAGACAACTTCCTGGACAAAGCGTTCCACTGTAATAGTGAAGGTGTAAACTTAGCAGTAGACAATCTCAACAGTATATTTGACCTCTCAGCTTCTCTAACAATCTAAAATAGAAAATAGAAGAAAATGAACAACAATGACAAATTGTTTGATGAAGAATGCACAAATCTAGGAAAGAAATTGAGAAACCTGTCCAACCAAAAACATAGAGACATAGAGAAAACCTGAGTCTACACCTTCACTATGGCGACCCACTAAAACAATACAAAAATACACCATAGAAAACAGCACGTCAGAAATCAGCTCAATGTAATTGAAATATCCATAGACTCTAACCACTTCTGGGAAAATTGGAAAACACTAAACAACACTAAGATTTATCAATTAAAAAAAAAGATGTATGGGTAAACCACTTCTCCAATCTTTTTGGTTCTATAACAAAAAACAAACAGCAAAAACATATACATGATCAAATACAAATCTTAGAATCATTAAAGACTACCAGAACCCACTGGATTATCCAATTACGTTGAATTAACTACAGGACAAAATAAAAACCCTCCAACTCAAAGAGGCCTGTGGTGTTGATGGTATCCTCTTTAACATCATCCTTAGCTCTGGCATTTTCTCCAATATTTGGAACCAAGGACGGATCTCCCCAATCCACAAAAGCGGAGACAGATTTGACCCAAATAACTTCTGTGGGATATGCATCAACAGTAACCTTGGGAAAATCCTCTACTTTATCATTAACAGCAGACTCATACATTTCCTAAGTGAAAACAATGTACTGAGCAAATGCAAATTGGATTTTTACCAAATTACCGTACGGCAGACCACGTATTCACCCTGCACACTCTCTTTGTTGATTTCAAAAAATCCTTTGACTCAATTTGGCATGAGGGTCTGCTATACAAATTGATGGAAAGTGATGTTGGGGGAAAAACATACAACATTATAGAAACCTGTCCAATCAAATAGGCAAAAAATAGGCAAAAAACGCTATTGTACTTCAACCATTTGCACATCGTTACAACACTTTTTATATACATAATATGACATTTGTAATGTCTTCATTCCTTTTGAACTTCTGAGTGTAATGTTTACTGTTAATTTTTATTGTTTATTTCACTTTTGTATATTATCTACCTCACTTGCTTTGGCAATGTTAACACGTTTCCCATGCCAGTAAAGCCCCTTGAATTGAATTGAATTTATAGAGAGAGAACGAGAGAGAGAGACAGAGAGAGACAGAGAGAGAACGAGAGAGAGAGGAGAGAGAGAATGACAGAGAGAGATCAAAAGAGGTAGAGAGAGAACGAGAACGAGAGAGAGAGAGAAAGAGAGAGAGAGAGAGAGAGAGAGAGAGAGAGAGAGAGAGAGAGAATGACAGAGAGATCAAAAGAGGTAGAGAGAGAACGAGAGAGAGAGAGAGAGAAAGAGAGAGAGAGAGACAGAGAGAGAACGAGAGAGAGAGAGCAGAGAGAGGAGAGAGAGAGAATGACAGAGAGAGATCAAAAGAGGTAGAGAGAGAACAAGAGAGGGAGAAAGAGAGAGAGAGAGAGATACAGAGAGAGATACAGAGAGAGAGAGAACAAGAGAGAGAGGAGAGAGAGAGAGACAGAGAGAGAAGTCATACAGAAGAACAGCTCCTGACTTGTTAAAACTTTTTGGTTCTTAAGAGCGAGATTGAGACGAATAAATTAGCAAAAAATGTAGGTAATCAAATTGTAAAACTGAAGATCAACACAGGAGGAAAAGATTGACAGAGAGTGAGTTATAAGACCAATTGTCATCGTGCTAGCGAGCCAAATTCAAATCTGTCAGCTAGCTTACGGTCTAGCTCCAACTGTTTACTGGTGGTAACCATAGCAACATGGCCACTGAGGCAGTTAGAAGCGACAGAGACTGAAAGACTTTCCCCCCCTTTTTTTGAATACCCAGCAGAAATCAAATCAGAGAAAGGAAGAATCAATTTTAAACACAGATTTCTGAGGGAAAACCCAGAAACGTTGTTTGCTGACTGCTCACACAACAGGACTGTTAGAAACCTGTTATTTTACACAGACCACACTACTGCCTGGCATACAGCTGGAACCAGGCATTTCAGCTGTGCCACATTGAAAGGCATCTGCAAGGGAAGGCAAATCCACATTTTTGAGGACAGCGATAAGGACCAGGAAAACAGGTTTCTGACGGTAAACGGCACTCTCATGGTCCAGGGCAGTGAGGCGCACTCAGCTCTGTTGTGCAGGACTTCCCCACCCCAACGAAGATAGCGGAAAGCAAAAAAGAAAAGGACAGCACCCCGACCTCTCCCTTAACCTCAGGCACCCCAACAGCAGTGCTATCCTCTCCCCTCACCTCAGGTACCCCAACAGCAGGACTATCCTCTCCCCTCACCTCAGGTACCCCAACAGCACCCCGACCTCTCCCCTCATTTCAGGTACCCCAACAGCAGTGCTATCCTCTCCCCTCACCTCAGGTACCCCAACAGCAGGACCATCCTCTCCCCTCACCTCAGGTACCCCAACAGCACCCCGACCTCTCCCCACACCTCAGGTACCCCAACAGCAGGACCATCCTCTCCCCTCACCTCAGGTACCCCAACAGCACCCCGACCTCTCCCCTCACCTCAGGTACCCCAACAGCAGTGCTATCCTCTCCCCTCACCTCAGGTACCCGAACAGCAGGGCTATCCTCTCCCCTCACCTCAGGTACCCCAACAGCAGGACCATCCTCCCCCTTCACCTCAGGTACCCCAACAGCAGGACTATCCTCTCCCCTCACCTCAGGTACCCCAACAGCAGGACTATCCTCTCCCTTCACCTCAGGTACCCCAACAGCAGGGCTATCATCTCCCCTCACCTCAGGTACCCCAAAGGCAGGGCTATCCTCTCCCCTCACCTCAGGCACCCCTACAGCATGGCTATCCTATCCCTTCACCTCAGGTACCCCAACAGCAGGGCTATCATCTCCCCTCACCTCAGGTACCCCAAAGGCAGGGCTATCCTCTCCCCTCACCTCAGGCACCCCTACAGCATGGCTATCCTATCCCCTCACCTCAGGTACCCCAACAGCACCCCAACCTCTCCCCTTACCTCAGGTACCCCAACAGCAGGACTATCCTCTCCCCTCACCTCAGGTACCCCAACAGCACCCCGACCTCTCCCCTCACCTCAGGTACCCCAACAGCACCACGACCTCTCCCCTCACCTCAGGTAAAACTCATCAACCTTTGGACTGAAGAGTTTAGCACTGGAGTTCAACAAAAACCTTAAAGATGTTGACGTCATCATTCTGCAGGAGACATGGTGTAAGGCTGACATTGTCACTCACTGCCCCACAGGCTACAGAGAGGTCACTGTGCCACAGGCTACAGAGAGGTCACTGTGCCACAGGCTACAGAGAGGTCACTGTGCCACAGGCTACAGAGAGGTCACTGTGCCACAGGCTACAGAGAGGTCACTGTGCCACAGGCTACAGAGAGGTAATTGTGCCGTCACAAAAACACAGCTCTGTCAATAGAGGCAGAGACTCTGGATGACTGATAATTTGGTACAAATCCGAACTACAACATCTAATCGATCCCCTCAAAATTGGCAAATATCACAGTTGGTTAAAACTGAAAAAAATAACTTGTACTGACAGAAAAAGATGTGTTCCTTTTCGCAATATACAGTATATCCCCCCTCAGAATCCCCATATTACTCAGAGGAGATCTTCCCCACCCTTGAGGAAGTACTCATCTGTGGAGGCACAAATGCGCTCACAGGAACACTATCTGATGTAACGAGCACACAAGGGGACAGCTTTATTACAGGCCATAGTGTCTCTAACTGTCTTAATCTCCCCCATAGAAACAAAAGTGACAGCACCATCAACAAAAACGGAAGGGATCTGTTGCAGCTCTGTAGAAGCCTGGGTCTGTACTTTGTCAATGGTAGGTTATGGGGGGACTCTTTGGGGAGATTCACCTACTGCTCACCTTTTGGCCACAGTACAGTAGACTATATGATCACAGACATTGATCCTTTCTCTCTAAGCTCATTTACTGTCAAGCCACTAACACCTCTGTCTGATCACAGTCAAATTACGTTGTACCTCAAAAGAACAGACATGGAAACAACCAGACATCCACAGCCCAGTAAGCTGTACAACATCAGACATTCACAGCCCAGTAAGCTGTACAACATCAGACATTCACAGCCCAGTAAGCTGTACAACATCAGACATTCACAGCCCAGTAAGCTGTACAACATCAGACATTTACAGCCCAGTAAGCTTTACAACTTCAGAAATTCATACAGATGGGCCCAAAACAACACAGAAGAATACCAGAAAGCAACCTGTAACCAAAACATCCAGACACTCTTAGATAACTTTCTGGATACCACATTCACTCACAGTGAAGAAGGCATCATTCTAGCAGTACAAAACATCAACTACATATTCAGACCACATTCACTCACAGTAAAGAAGGCATCAATCTAGCAGTACAAATCATCAACTATATATTCAGACCACATTCACTCACAGTAAAGAAGGCATCATTCTAGCAGTACAAATCATCAACTATATATTCAGACCACATTCACTCACAGTGAAGAAGGCATCAATCTAGCAAAGGCAAAAGAAGCACAATTGAAATTGATAAAAAATAAATTAAAAAAAGACCACAGATGACAACTGGTTTGATGCAGATGGTAAAATGATAAGGAAAAAACTTAGAACACCATCCAACCAAAAGCACAGAGACCCAAATAATGATGAATTACGCCTTCATTGCTGTGAGACTTTAAAACTCTATAAACGTACACTCGGAACCAAAAAAGCACAGTACAACAGCAAGCAGCTGACACTAATTGAGGAGTCCATAAGCATTCTGGCAAAATTGAAAAAAAAAAATATATATATATAAACAAGAGGAATTAGCGATACAAAATGGTGGCATATGGACAACCCATTTTAAAACACTCTACAACACTATACAAATTGACACAAATGCAGAACAACGCCAAATTCATGAGAAGTTGAATGGATTAGAAAAAGCTATAAAGGACAATCCAAACCCACTGGACTCCCCCATTACTGACCAGGAGCTCTATAAGACACTAAACTATTACTGACCAGGAGCTCTATAAGAAACTAAACTATTACTGACCAGGAGCTCTATAAGACACTAAACTATTACTGACCAGGAGCTCTATAAGAAACTAAACTATTACTGACCAGGAGCTCTATAAGAAACTAAACTATTACTGACCAGGAGCTCTATAAGAAACTAAACTATTACTGACCAGGAGCTCTATAAGAAACTAAACTATTACTGACCAGGAGCTCTATAAGAAACTAAACTATTACTGACCAGGAGCTCTATTAGAAACTTCAGGCTCTCAAATTTAAAAAGGCATGCGGACCTGATGGCATCCTAAATGAGATGCTCAAACTCACTAGTGCAAAATGTCAATTGGCTATATTAAAACTGTTTAATTTGATCCTGAGTGTCGGTTATTTCCCTGACATCTGGAATCAAGCACTCATAACCCCAAATTTCACCCTAACAATTACAGAGGCATTTGTGTGAACAGTAACCTGGGGAAGGTTTTCTGTAGTATTATAAATGTAAGGGCACTAAACTTCCTTAATAAGCACAGTGTCTTGAGTAAAAGCCAAATTGGATTTATACCAAAACATCGCACAACTGATCATATTTACACCCTACAGACACTGATAGATCAACATGTCCACCAAAATAATACCAAAATATATGCTTGCTTTATCGACATCCAAAAAGCATTTGATTCTATTTGGCATACAAGAATGTTCTACAAAGTTATTGAAAGTGGTGTAGGGGGTAAAACATTTGACATAATTAAATCAATGTATACTGGCAATATGTGCAGCATTAAAATTGGCAAGAAAATAACAGAATTCTTTAACCAGGGGCGGGGCCTTCGCCAGGGTTGCAATCTGAGCCCTGCACTCTTCAATATTTACATTAACGAATTGGCCACTATTATAGAAATATCCTCAGCCCCTGGTGTTAGTCTCCACAATTCGGAAGTTAAATGCCTACTCTTCGCAGATGACCTATGCCTTCTGTCACCCACAGTACATGGCCTACAGCAGAGCCTGGACCTGCTAGAGCAGTACTGCCAGACCTGGGCCCTGGCAGTAAACCCCAAAACCACTAAAATAATGATTTTCCAGAGAATATCAAGATCTCAGGGAATTTGACCAAAGTTCTCAATTGGTACAAAATATATAGAGTATTGTACACACTACAATTACTTAGTTTTAAAAATAAGCTCAACTGGACACCTTAATGAGGCAGTGAATAAGCTGAGAGAGAAAGCACGCAGGGCATTCTACGCCATTAAAAAGCTAATTCAAATTGGAATCATAAAACACGGGACGAGATGTTAAAAACTGTCCATTGTGCCAATAGATGGAATGCACTCACATGAGATTTGCCGTGATGTTGACAGAGTGGCATGGGAGGTTTATTTCTTAGACTGGGTTAAGATGTCAATTTTGGGACACATCCTCAGTAGTGTGCCTTCGAATCAGTGGGTGTTTCGGCCTTTAATCACTAAACACTCTCATCAAAGGTGGCCAGCTAAAGGGTGATCAAGCCTTAGCTTGTGTCCCATGCCCAATTAAGATGTCCCACGGGACTATGCAAGGCAGGGGCGTCCTCTTCCCTGAGCCAGTCCGACAGCTGACCGCATACCTCATATGCCCTCCTCAAGTTGGAGGGATCTGAATTGGGTTCTCAGGTGGGGGTGGGGGGTCATGAAGTTATAGCCCAGCAAGGGTCCTTCCGTTTAATCCAGATCCACTGGCTGCCTCTTTCAGCTGCTTGAGAAACTGCTCTGACGGTCTGCCGCAGAGCCTGTCCATGGATTCCAAGTTCTTTCAGCAACCTGATGGTGGAAGAAGCCACGAATCCTCTGCATCCCACTTCAACTGGCCAGACTTTTGCATTCCAGCCACGCTGAGTTGCGTCTGCTGCCAACTCTGTGTAACGCAGTTTCTTACGCTCGTAGGCCTCTTCAACAGAGTTTTCCCACGGGACTGTGAGCTCTATGATGTACACAGCCTTTCGTGAAGGGGACCAGAGTACCATGTCTGGCCTAAGGTTGGTAGAAGCAATCTCAGGTGGAAAAATTAGTTGCTGGCCAATATCGACAAGCATCTTCCAGTCCCGGGCCATGGCTAGGTGTCCAGTTTCTGGCTTTGTAGGAGGATACTTGGGCCTTTTCTGTCCCTCCCGGATGAATGTTGTTGTTTTGACGGGATTGCTTGTTTTTGGAGGTAATGAATTGGTTGCACTCCTCTTGGTCTCAAGTGCTGCAGCCAGGCTCTTGAGGACCTGATTGTGCCTCCAGGTGTAGCGGCCTTGTGAGAGGCTGGTCTTGCAACCTGTCATTATATGCCTGAGAGTCGCTGGAGCTGGGCAGAGGGGGCAGGTCGAGTCCTCGCCATACCATTGATGTAGATTTTTTGGTGATGGAAGCACATCATAAACAGCTCTTATGATGAAGCTGATGTTGCTTGCCTCCATTTGCCAAAGCTCACTCCAGTTGATCTTTCTCCTCTCCAGGCCTTCCCACCGCGTCCATTGCCCTTGTTTAGCAAGAGAGACAGCCTTTGCACTTCTTGCAGTCTCCTCCTGTCTGCGCACCTCCTCGACCACCAGCTTCCTGCGTTCAGATGTTGTTGCCTTATGGAACGTTGGTTTGCTTGCTGCCAGGCCAAAGCCTCCTCTTCCATGCTGGATATTCCCCACAATGTCTTGGTGTCTCAGGGCTGATGTTGCTTGCTGCACAGCCTTGGATGATGTCCATTTCCGTCCAGTTTGTAGGGGAGGTGCAGCCTTGCTAATGGTCTGGTCTTTAGAGTCCTTCAATGTCATCTGAAGTCTTACTTTAGAGCACTTGTACTCCTCCGTTAGACTTGTAAGAGGTAGTTCAAGGACCCCTTTGCCATAGAGGCCGATGTTACTCAAGCATCGTGGGACACCCAGCCATTTCTTCACGTATGAGGTAATGGTTCGCTCCATCTTCTCCACTGTTGTTATTGGGACCTCATAGACGGTGAGTGGCCACATTACCCGGGGGAGAAGTCCAAACTGTAGGCACCAAAGCTTGAGCCTCCCAGGCAGTAGGGTCTTGTTGATGTTCTCAAGACCATCGGCGATGTCCTGCCTTACTTGCTGCACTTGATCTTTATCCCGGAGGCTTTCGTTGTACCAATACCTATTACAATTTGGCTAAAACTAATTTAATATGTCATTGAACCAATTGCACTTCATGGCAACGAGGTGTGGTGTCCACCTGCAAAACAAGATTTCATCAAATGGGACAAACACCCCATTGAAACCCTGCATGCAGAGTTCTGTAAGATTCTCCTACATGTCCAGAGGAAAACTACAAACAATGCATGCAGGGCAGAATTAGACCAATATCCACTAATAATAAAAACTCAAAAAAGAGTAATTAAGTTTTGGAAACATCAAAAATACAGTGACCCCCCTCTCATATCATTACCAAGCCCTGCAATGCCAAATGCTGAGCAAAGAAAAGAGTCCCCTCATCCAGCTGGTCTTGGGACTGAGTTCACAAACCTTTTCTACGAACGCACTGAAGCCTCATTACCTGAACATCCAATCAATCAGGATAAACCAAATTACAACACAGTCAAAACAAAACTATATTGCTTATTAGGAAACACAATCACAAGCACGAAGAAAAATGCAGTGCTATCTGGCCCTAAATTGACAGTACACCATGGCAAACTAGTTGATCATGGTTACTGATCAAAACCTTAGAAAAACCTTGACAAAGTACAGGCTCAGTGAGCACAGCCTTGCCATTGAGAAGGGTAGACACAGGAAAACCTGGCTCCCTGTAGAGGAAAGGCTGTGCAACCACTGCACCACAGCAGAACCTGGCTCCCCTGTAGAGGAAAGGCTGTTCAACCACTGCACAACAGCAGAACCTGAGACGGAGCTGCATTTCCTGACATAATGTAAAAAAAAATATATAAAACAATTAGAGAGTGTCATTTCCCCAAATGTGAAACCCTTATTCAAGCTTTCAAAGACTTCTCTGGTGAGGATAGGCTACCCGTCCTGTTGGGGGAGGACGCAGAGAGCTGTGGATTGGCAGCGCACTACATTGCTGTCTGCCATAAGATGAGGGACAGACAAATCAACCTGCACATGTACTCTACTGTATGCTTATTGTTATTGTTGAATGTATGGTTATTTTGACCCTTGGTTATTGTTGTTACTGTTGTCCCGTTGACAATTTTGATTCTCATTTTATTTATTTTTATATTGTAAATATCCAAAATAAGCTTTGGCAATATGTACATTGGTACGTCATGCCGATAAAGCAAATAGAATTGAGACACAGAGAGAGAAACAGAGAGAGAGAGAGTCAGAGAGAAAGAGTAATCAGGGTCTGCTATACAAATGGATGGAAAGTGGTGTTGGGGGTAAAACATACAACATTATAAAATCCATGTACACAAACAACAAGTGTGTGGTTAAAATTGGCAAAAATCACACAAATTTCTTCCCACAGGGCCGTGGGGTGAGACAGGGATGCAGCTTAAGCCCCACCCTCTTCAACATATATATCAACGAATTGGCGCCGGCACTAGAAAAGTCTGCAGCACCCGGCCACATCCTACTAGAATTTGAAGACAAATGTCTATTGTTTGCTGATGATCTGGTGCTTCTGTCACCAACCAAGGAGGGCCTACAGCAGCACCTATATATTCTGCACAGATTCTGCCAGACCTGGGCCCTGACAGTAAATTTCAGTAAGACCAAAATAATGGTGTTCCAAAAAAGGTCCAGTCGCCAGGACCACAAATACAAATTCCATCTAGACACCATTTCCCTAGAGCACACAAAAAACTATACATACCTTGGCCTTAACATCAGCGCCACAGGTAACTTCCACAAAGCTGTGAACGATCTGAGAGACTGTCATGTATTGTCATATTATGTCTTGTTCCTGTTCTTTCTCTTCACTCCGTCTCCCTCTGCTGGTCGTATTAGGTTACCTTCTCTTCAACTCCTTCCCCCAGCTGTTCCTCATCTTCTCTAACTACCTCGTTCACCCTTTTCCCACCTGTTCCTTTTTTCCCTCTGATTAGGTCTCTATTTCTCTCTCTGTTCCTGCTTCTGTTTTGTCAGATTCTCGTTTGAGTTTCTCATGCCAGAACCAAACTATCGTCTTGTTTGCTTCACCCTTGTCCCGTCCTGTCGGAATCTGCCTGTTCATCTGATGCTACGTGTGATCAGGTACCTCTGTCCTCTACGACCCGCGCCTACCCAGAGAGACCAGCAGTCTGTCGCCGCTAACCCAGCTATTCTCCTCTGCTGCTAAGAAGGGGACTCTAACCCAGCTATTCTCCTCTGCTGCTAAGAAGGGGGACTCTTCTGTAAACATCAGAAGGACTTTATGATTCATTTGTCGCCCTCTCTGCGGGTTGTCTATTTTGCCATTATATACATCTGAAGAGGATCTATGTCTTCCCTGTGTTTTGACATTAAAGGACTCTGTTTTTGTTAAACCGCTTTTGGGTCCTCACTCACGTGCATAACAGAGACAAGGCAGGAAGGACATTCTATGGCATCAAATTCAAAATACCAATTAGGATCTGGCTAAAAATATTTGAATCAGACATAGAGCCCATTGCCCTTTATGGTTGTGAGGTCTGGGTTCTGCTCACCAACCAAGATTTCACAAAATGGGACAAACACCAAATTGAGACTCTGCATGCAGAATTCTGCAAGAAATCTCCTCGGTGTACAACGTAGAACACCAAATAATGCATGCAGAGCAGAATTAGGCCGATACCCACTAACTATCAGAAAGCGATTCCCAAACCTTCCATAACAAAGCCATCACCTACAGAGAGATGAACCTGACGAAGAGTCCCCTAAGCAAGCTGGTCCTGGGGCTCTGTTCACAAACACAAACACACCCCACAGAGCCCCAGGACAGCAGCACAATTAGACCCAAGCAAATCATGAGAAAACAAAAAGATAATTACTTGACACATTGGAAAGAATTAACAAAAAAACAGAGCAAACTAGAATGCTGTTTGGCCCTAAACAGAGAGTACACAGTGTCAGAATATCTGACCACTGTGACTGACCCAAACGTAAGGAAAGCTTTGACTATGTACTCAGTGAGCATAGCCTTGCTATTGAGAAAGGCCGCCGTAGGCAGACATGGCTCTCAAGAGAAGACAGGCTATGTGCTCACTGCCCCATATCTACTGGGTGAAATTCCACAGTGTGCCATCACAGCAGCAAGATTTGTGACCTGTTGCCACAAGAAAAGGGCAACCAGTGAAGAAAAAACATCATTGTAAACCCCATTGTGTACTTGAACCATTTGTACATTGTTACAACACTGTATGTATATACATATATTTAATATGACATTTGTAATATCTTTATTGTTTTGAAACTTCTGTATGTGTTATGTTTACTGTTAATTTTTATTGTTTATTTCACTTTTGTATATTATCTAACTCACTTGCTCTGGCAATGTTAACACACGTTTCCCATGCAATAAAGCCCCTTGAATTGAATTGAATTGAATTGAGAGAGAGAGAGACAGAGAGACAGAGAGAGACAGAGAGAGAGATAGAGAGAGAGAGACAGGGAGAGAGAGAGAGAGAGAGAGAGAGAGAGACACAGAGAGAGAGAGAGATGGAGAGAGACAGAGAGAGAGACAGAGAGAGAGAGAGAGAGAGACAGAGATCTCCTGTCCTATAGGAAGGAAATACTAATATAACAAGGTTCTGTTCCCAACCCCCCTTCTCTCTCCTTCTCTCTCCTTCTCTCTTCTCCTCTCTCCTTCTCTCTCCTCTCTTCTCCTCTCTCCTTCTCTCTCCTTCTCTCTTCTCCTCTATCCTTCTCTCTCCTTCTCTCTTCTCCTCTCTCCTTCTCTCTCCTCTCTCCTCTCTCCTCTCTCCTTCTTTCTCCTCTCTCCTCTCTCCTCTCTCCTTCTCTCTCCTCTCTCTTTCTCTCTTCTCCTCTCTCCTTCTCTCTCCTCTCTCCTTCTCTCTCCTTCTCTCTCCTTCTCTCTTCTCCTCTCTCATTCTCTCTCCTTCTCTCTCCTTCTCTCTCCTCTCTTCTCCTCTCTCCTTCTCTCTCCTTCTCTCTTCTCCTCTCTCCTTCTCTCTCCTTCTCTCTCCTTCTCTTTTCTTCTCTCTCCTTCTCTCTCCTTCTCTCTTCTCCTCTCTCCTTCTCTCTCCTCTCTCCCACTCTCTCCAACTCTCTTCTCCTCTCTCCTTCTCTCTCCTACTCTCTCCTCCTGTCTTGTGCCTCTGGGCCTTAAAAACCCTGACTGAGGGAGGGAGGGAAAGAGAGAATTATTTATCCTCCATGACATGTAATGTGAAAAGAAGAAGAAGAGCGAGAGAAAGAAAAAAATACTAAAAGAGGGTATTAGTTTCACTTAGTTTCATAGCAGCCAGGTAAATATGAGTCACTGTTGCTGCTGTGTTAAAGGCAGGTAGTTGACTGAACCGTCTTTTTATTGTGTCGATGTGAGATTAGTTGAGAATCAATTGGCGTACATTCACTGTATACACATCAAAACGTGTGTATGTCTCAAACACAGAGATCCTATTAAATCACTCTAATATGTAATTCTATGTTCTCAACTCCCTTACCCTCTCACCTCCAGTCACAAACTCCCAGAGCAAGGTGAAGAGGGGGGCGAGGGTGAGGGAGTTAAGGTACCCGAGTGAGAAATCAGCTCAATGTAAACACTAAACAAACAACAACATGATGAAGTATAGAAAATGGAGATGTGAGAGAAAGGGAAAATCAAGAGAGAAAGAGAGGGAAGGAGAGGAACAAAGCAAGACAGAAAAAGACTGTTAATGTGCTCCTTCAAATTGAAACAAAAATATTTCTCCTCCGGTCTGATTGAGAATCCAATTCCCTCCAATCCACTGTGATTGGCATTGAGCTGTGTGTGTACGTGTGTGTGTGTTTGTTTGTGTGTGTGTGGGTGTGTGTGATTGATATTGAACAGGGTAAACAAGGATGGATTTCTTGTCCGTTAGCCCCATGTGGCCTGAACCCACCAGATCTGTGGATGCCAGCCTGCCTCCCTTCAGGTGTGTTTGTCGTGCCATGTGTGTGTTCGTTTGTGTGTGTGTGTGTGTGTGTGTGTGTGTGTGTGTGTGTGTGTGTTTAGTGCTGACTCACAAGAATATGGGCAACAGCACATGTCAATACATCGAGCCTTTCTCTGAGACACACACACAAACAGACACACACACATTCTCCACCTATTTTGTGCTTATGTTCACTAGTACCATACTGTGAAAACAATTGTTGCTATATTACTGTTAAGCATGGAGACATAACACATGGCCGTATCACATTGTCCATTAGCAGGCCTGCCACTTTGATCAGAGCCATAGGAGCCTCTGACTCTGCCTGGCTAATTGTGTGTAAAATGTAATTACACTGTTTCCCAAAGTTGGTGAAGTGCATAAAAACAATCCATTCAAGCAAAGGAGATGATCTCATTCCCTCGGAGTCAGAGAGAGTGAGAGACTGAGAGAGAGAAAGAGGATGAGAGAGAGAGAGAGTGTGTGCATCAGAATTACTAATAAGATTCGATAAGAAGTAGATTGATTGTGTAACGCAATCACACAGACCTCTTATTGCCAGAGGTCTTTCAGCTATGTGATTGAGGTCAATGTCCGTGCCGACACAGATGTTGGTCACATCATCGCGTTTTAAACAAGAACCTGTGTTTAGGCTTCCACTGAATCCACCTGTATCGGCCGTTCGCATATAACGGTAGATAGATGCTTGTCAGCGCCTGCGTTTGTCAGATATGGGAGAATATGAACTAGAAACGATTTGGACCCCACTACTGAAAGCTGAGAATCTCAGGAACATCTACAATGCCCTCAGGCTTCACGGCCCTTGTCTCAAGTCGCTGACGCCGTCGTCCCAACTCCAAACAGGTCTTCTCACCAAATTGTCTATCCAGTCTTAACGGTTTGAGCTACAAACTGATATAACCCTAGCATTGGAAGGTTATATCTCTCAGATATAGGACAGAAACTACAAAACTTACTCCCTTTTGATAGGCTTTTTTGAGAATCCATTTTTGCCAAGTACAGTATGAATGTATTATTCAATGTGTTTCTATGGGGTAATAGCAGTTGTTTCATCAAATTATTTTTCTAGATATGTTTTTATGCCTACAGTGGTCCTAAAATGTTAAATCAAATAGCTAAATGATCCAAAGTATGACCATCTAAAAACAATTCCATATGTCATCTTAGTAGAACCCCCCTCCAAAAAAAATACAGACTCAAGAGGAATGAATACGTCCCTCACATATACAGCCAAAGACAATCAATATAAAACAGACACAAGATAGATTAAGACGTTTAGAAATGTCTAGGCCAACATTGCTTCACAACAATTTTCACAGGAAAAAAATCAATCAAGGCTTAGGCTAGCACATCCTTATGGTACAGTATATATATGTTTTCATAAGTGCAACGTCACTGCAAGAGACAGGTTTGAATATCTAACTGAAATATGGGACAAATCAACTTATTTTTATTTTTTTATTAGTGGTATTTGATTATGTTGATAAAAGGCGGGATATGATTGGTTGGTTGCGGGATTCAGGACAAAGGGACAAAACACGGGTGTAACGGCCGTTGTTGGTGTAAGGAGAGGACCAAAGCGCAGAAAAAACTGAACACTGAATAACAAAACAACAAAGAAACAACCGGAACAGTTCTGTCTGGTGTAGACACACAAAGACTGAAAATAACCACCCACAAAACACAATGGCAAACAGGCTACCTATATATGGTTCTCAATCAGGGACAACGATTGACAGCTGCCTCTGATTGAGACACAGAAATAGAAAATCAAACTAACATAGACAACCCACCCAAATCACGCCCTGACCATACTAAAACAAAAGGCAAAACAAAGGAACTAAGGTCAGAACCTGACAGCGGGACAATCTGGGAAGTATATAGAACACGTAACCCTTGGAGCCAGAGCTCACGGCTCAACATTTCCCCTAGTGGACGGTTTTGAAGTGACGTCCTGCTTACCCTGAAGGACGTCGAATTCCACAGCGGATCTTGAGTGAACTGGTTGTACAGATACCCAGCCGAAACCACAAAGAGCAACCAATGCAGGTGCAGAAGCACAAATGCACTACGCTATAGCCAATAAATCATTAGCTAAATAGGAGCCGTGTAACAGATGGCCCCAGCATCCTCAGCTACTCATGGAGTGACATGATAGGTTGAGAGAGCGGTCAGCCCCACAGGTGCAGATACCATCGATTTCTCTCTACCATCAGAGGCATGGGTGTTAGGCTAGATCACACACACATGCACACTCACACACACACACCACACACGCACACACGCACACCGCACACGCACACACCACAAGCACACACACACTACTCTCTCTCAGGACAGGTATCAGTGTGAGTAGAGTGCTGAGTTGAGGTCAGGCATTGCGCTGGTCAGCTATAATCACACAGACATGAGATGAGGCAGGACCCCGTGATGATGGGGGCAGCAGCAGTTTGACAGGAAGCTACTGAAGCACCGCCGCGGTCGCTGTCGCTGCCGTGCTGGAGGTACACAGCAGAATGACAATGAAGGAGGGAGAAGAGATGGAGTGGAGTTGGGGGCAGTTGGAGACAAAAGTGTTAGATTCTGAGGGGTGAAAAGGAGAGCAGAGAGAGAGGGAGGGGGAGAGAGAGGTAAAGAGAGAATAAAACAAGTCTGTATATCAGTCACACACTCCTCTCCTTTCTCTCTCTCTTCCTGAATGTCTCCACCTTCTCTCTCTCCTTCTCCTCATATCTCTCTACTCATTCCTCATATCTCCCTCTCTCTTCCCCTCCTTCTGCTGGAAACTCACTTCTACTTTCCTCTCTCCTCCCCAGGTCAGTTGCTCCTAAATACAACAATAACACACCACATTCATCCCCAATTGGCCAATTGGCCACAGATAAAAATTCAATTGGATTCCTTCCCCCTTGCCTCCATTTCAATTGTGCTCGGGGAGCAAGGGCACACCGCTATCAACATACCGCATAGAGGTTGAGTGTGAAATGAAAGCTTATTCCCTACTTAGGGCCCATAGGGCTCTGGTCGAAAAGGAGTGTACTATATAGGAAACAGGGTGCCACTTGAGACTAAGCCAGGGGCTGCAACAGCATGCTAAAGGGTGCCGGGGCTGGAGCCGGGGCTGGGAAAGGCTGAGAAATTGCTCTTGAATGGTAGCTTTAACTGGCTTTAACTGGAAATGTGCGTTGAGTGATTACACTCCTGGTTTATCAGATATGGAGCCGCGAGGTCTAGCGGTTTAGCTGTGATTAACATGGAATCAGGTGGGTGGTCCGGGCCTCTTTATTAAAAGAGAAAACACACAGGTAGTGATACCCAGAAAGCCCCATCGATTACACACAGCCTATTGTAGTGGAGACAGCTGAGTCTGTCAGTGGTGCTGCTGGGGTAAAGGATGGCTTCAGGTGTGTAGGTGGCTGGGGCGGTGTGTGTGTATGGTGTGTGTGTGTGTGTTTATGCATGCATACGTGTACCTGTGTGTGATCATGTGTGACTAGTGGATAGAGAGCCCTGCGGTCATCTTGTATGATTTGGTGTGTAAAGCCTCCATTTATAATTTGGTCCATATCAAAGTCTCCAGTGTTAACTTCTTGGTGACTGGGGGGCAGTATTGAGTAGCTTGGATGAATAACGTGCCGAGAGTAAACTGCCTGCTACTCAGCCATAAAAGCTAGAATGTGCATATAATTAGTGTACCTGGATGGAAAACACTCTGAAGCTTCTAAAACTGTTTGAATGATCTCTGTGAGTATAACATAACTCATATGACAGGCACAACCCTGAGAAAAATCCAACCAGGAAGTGGGAAATCTGAGGTTTGTAGGTTTTCAACTCATTGCCTATCGAAGATACAATTAGATATTGGTCATGTTGCACTTCCTAAGGCTTCCACTAGATGTCAACAGTCTTTAGAACCTTGTTTGATGCTTCTACTGTGAAGGGGGGAATGAGAGGGGATTGAGCCAGGTGTCTGGCAGATTGCCACGAGCTCGTGACATGCGGTCATGTGAAAGTTGAAATCTGACACAGCGGTTGCATTAAGGAGAAGTTTATCTAAAGTTCCATGTATAATAGTTGTATCTTTTATCAATGTTTAAAATTATTATTTCTGTAAATTGATGTGGCTCTCTGCAAAACCACTGCATGTTTTAGAACTACTGAACATAACACGCCAATGTAAAATGAGATTTTTGGATATAAATATGCACTTTATCGAACAAAACATACATGTATTGTGCAACATGAAGTCCTGTGAGTGTCATCTGATGAAGATCATCAAAGGTTAGTGATTCATTTAATCTATATTTCTGCTTTTTGTGACTCTCTT
Organism: Oncorhynchus mykiss; assembly: GCF_013265735.2. Taxonomy (NCBI): domain Eukaryota; kingdom Metazoa; phylum Chordata; class Actinopteri; order Salmoniformes; family Salmonidae; genus Oncorhynchus; species Oncorhynchus mykiss. The sequence goes on from NC_048584.1 coordinate 37,740,846, forward strand.
TGGCTGGAAAAAATGGCTGTGTTTTTCTGTAACTTGGTGGGGACCTAACATAATCGTTTGTGATGCTTTCGCTGTAAAGCCTCCTTGAAATCAGACACTGTGGCTGGATTAACGAGATGATGGAAAATACTTGTATGCTTTAGGAATTTTAATTATGAGATTTTTGTTGTTTTTAATTTCGCGCCCTGCACTTTCTCTGGCTTTTGGCGGGGTGGGACGCTACCGTCCCGAATATCCCAGAGAGGTTAAGTTATCACTGAGACTGCTAAATTAACACTTAAAGTGTGAACCCGTATAGGCACTGGAAAGTGTTAAGACAACACATCTTTCATTGAACCTTTATTTATACATGCTAGTCATTAAATTCTTATTTACAATGACGGCCTATCCCGGCCAAACCTGGACCAATTGTATGCCGCTCTATGGGACTCCCAATCATGGCCGGATGTGACACAGCCTGGATTCAAACCAGGGACTGTAGTGATGCCTCTTGTACTGATGTAGTGCCTTAGAACGCTGTGCCACTCGGGAGCCTTTCAAAAGGCCTTACTTTGAGGTACTACACTCTGAAACAGAACAATGAAATCTGTAAGTGTTGAATTAACGCTCATTGATGTAAAATAACCTCAGTGTTGGTGTTAATGACCAGCGTTGAACCAAAAACCACTCTCATCATTATCATATTTCCCAGCATGCTCTAGTGCAGGTTGTTTTTGTGTGTATTTCAGTCTTCCCAAACCTGGCAGTCATTCTGAATGTAGGTAGTGGGTGATTAAAAAACGGTTGTATATTCATAGTGATGGGGAAACAAAGCTTCCCCATCACTGGTTTTCCGGCAAATTCTGTTGAAAATATGTTCATTACTCAAGGCTTTGATCAACACAGTGTACAATCGCAGCACCTGCTGGTGAAAGAATTTAGAGCAGCAGTAGCCTCTTGGTCTTCTACCAAACCAATCCTGAACCAATTAGGTGATTTTTCAATGAAACAAAGCTTCGGACGTCATTGATCACTTGCTTCTGATAGAGTGGTACAGGTATCGTCACACTGCTTTGAAGTACACTGCTTAGCGATTTAGACTTGCTTCGTGCCTCTCCTCTCCTCACCCCACCTTGAACCAGGATCATCGGAACACATTGACAACAGTCACCCATTGTCTATTGCGCCACAACAGCCCTTGCTGAGAAAGGGAAACGATTACTTCAAGGTCTCAGAGCGAGTGACGTCACTGATTGAAATGCTACTAGCGCTTACCATTTCATACACGTTACACTCAGCCTTCTTTGACCAAAAACCTTCTTTGCAGTAACCAGTGATCCGGTTCAATAGTATCAATGCAACAGGTTTGTTTCTGTTCCTCGCTTTTCCCCAATCTGGTCTTGAACCAGAGACCATCTGAACACAACAGTCACCCTCGAAGCATCGTTACCCACAGCCCTTGAAACAACTACCTCGAGGTCTCAGAGTAGGTGACGTCTTTGATTGAAACGGTACAAGCGCACCGCTAACTAACTAACCATTTCACACCGGTTACAGACGCATGCCTTGGAGCTCAGGCATCGTCTTCTTCTTCTTCTTCTTCTTTCTTCTTTTCTTTGGGTTGGCGGATCGCATCCAACTTTAAGGTGCGTATATCGCCACCTACTTTAATGAAGGGTGAGGCCAGTTACGGCCTACCCACATTCAATTATCTTCATTATTCCTGTTCCTAAAAGGAAAAAATTGCAGCATCAACTAACCCTACATCTATATTTCACTACTACAGCACCAACTAACCATACATCTATATACCGCTATTTCATAAAGATACAATTCATCACCCCATGAACCCACTACCCTATTCCACTACTTTGACCCTATCTGGTCCTGCACCATGCCAACTGCCTGGGAGAACGGGACACCACTCCTCAACATTACCTGTAACTCTTCTGAAGTTAAATTGCATATATCCAAATACTTCTCTGAAGCTGCCACAATATATTTTCTGTGATTTACATTCCATTTCTGCAGTACAGTTGATAACCATTGCTATGAATGCCAAGAAGCCAAAATTACTGAAGCATAAATCGCTCATTGCCCTATCCCTCTGTGCTGGCACAAATCTATTATTCACTGGGATCGTCTCAGGATCCCTCATCCTTCACCGTCTATTTTCTTCACTGCCTCAGCATACAACACCTTCTGCACTACTTTGACTCTGGCAACTTTAACCTGCCTCTTTCTCACCGGACACATCCCAATCTCCAGCAGCATGAGCACTTCTACAGCTGACACACACAGCGTCATCCACCAAAACCACCAATCTATGTGATTATGTTATTGCTAATTTTGGATGTGTGGGGTTCAGAATTCATATAGCACGTGTTTTTGTGTGAAATACTGTAAGTCTATGTGGAGGTGATATTCAGCATTAGTATCGATATCGGTTTACTCGTGCCTCACTTAAACATCTCTCTCTCTCTCTCTCTAACCAGTTCAAACCTCCAGACAGAGGAGGAGAAAGGCTGCTCTCCCACTCAGTCTCCCCCGGATCGAATTACCATCCAGGGGATGGCTTTCAGACTACTCCCCCCTCCATGTCTCCAATGGCGCTGATGTTTAGGCCGAGGTATGTATAGTTTTTTTTGTGTGCTCGAGGGCAACGGTGTCTAGATGTTGTTGTTTTTTAAGTCCTGGCAACTGGACCTTTTTTGGAACACTGTTATTTTAGTCTTACTGAGATTTACTGTCAGGGTCCAGGTCTGACAGAATCTGTGCAGAAGATCTAGGTGCTGCTGTAGGTCCTCCTTGATTGGAACAGACGCACCAGATCATCAGCAAACAGTAGACATTTGACTTCAGATTCTAGTAGGGTGTTGCCGTGAGCTGCAGACTGTTCTAGTGCCCTCGCTAATTCATTGATATATATGTTGAAGGGGGTGGGCTTAAGCTGCATCCCTGTCTCACCCCACGGTCCTTGTTTTTTGTGTACATGTATTTTATAATGTTGTATGTTATTCCCCCAACACCACTTCTATAAATTTGTATAGCAGACCCTCACGCCAAATTGAGTCAAAATATTTTTGAAATCAACAAAGCATGTGAAGACTTTGCCTTTTGTTTTGGTTTGTTTGTTTGTCAATTAGGGTGTGCAGAGTGAATACGTGGTATGTCATACGGTCATACTGTAATCTTAAAATGACAATTTGACATTAAATCAGATCATTTGCTGTTAATGATAATGCAGAGGATTTTTCTAAGGTTGCAGCAACTCCTATGGTAATTATTTGGGTCAAATTTGTCTCAACTTTTGTGGATGGCGATGATCAGTCCTTGGTTAGAAATATTGGGGAAGATGCCAGAGCTAAGGAAAATATTAAATAGTTTATGTATAGCCAATTGGAATTTGTGGTCTGTATTTTTTATCCTTTCATTGAGGATACAGTGGTTCCTCCTTTAAAAGTTGCGAGCTTACACCGCAGAACTTTTAGGTACCCAGTGTTACGGTTTCAATGCTCCAGGCCACCACAAGGGGGAGTTAGAGCACTCATTATGCATTTGTGTCCCAAGGTTTTTATATGACCGATTATATTGAGTGTTTCCAATGACACATTTGACGCGAGCTACCTGTCCCTGGGTGAAGATGGCTGACAAAACATTACGGTGGAACCAGATGTAAGTAGTTAGAACTTCATAATTAGTCAAGCAAAAAAATTACAATTGAGAGGTTAGTTAATGTAGCCAGCTATCTTGCTCGTGTTATGACATGAGAATTAATTTGTAATTCGTGTTGTTTAATGTTTTAGGGACTCCTGAGAAATACAGAAAAACCAGGCTGTCATTTTGTGAAACAGTGGATGTGAAGAATCTCACTAGCTAAAGCATTTACTGCAAATTGAATGTACAATTGTGTAAGCTTTCCTTGCAATACAGCTGAAGTAACGTAGCTAGCCAACAATTTACTTGCTTATTGTGTAGTGGAGGATAAAAATAACTGTATGCCTATGGATGTGTAGCTAGCTACAGTATGTAGCCGGTCAAGAGTGCCTATGGATGTGTAGCTACCTACAGTATATAGCCGATCTGTGTATGGACCCTAAAACATTAGGTTCTGAACTAATATTCATTCCAATCTATGAACCTCAGCTATCATAGTTGTTGTATCAACTTCAAGTCTGGATGGCATTAATGAAGCCTATTGATTGAGTAGAATATACTAACTGTATTGTGCCAAGGATGCAAGTCCAATATACATGTACTGTAGTTATTACCACTCATGAGATGCCCACAGTGTAGCCTGTACATTGAATATATTCACTGATCACATACTCTTCCTTGGCACATAAAGGTGTGGTTCAGGTATTAATCACTGAGACATTATTTTTCAGTCTTATCAAACTGTGTGTCTGCATGTATGTATTACGATTATACACTTCAACAGTGTTTATCACTCCTGCTCCTGGGACATCAATTATTTACACATTAGTCTATTGCATAGTTACAGAAACATGATTTAAGTAAAGGCTGATTTGTATTTCATATATGCATAATTTTTTTTGCATATCTAATTCCCTTCATCTGCATTAATCTGAGGACACAGGAAAGTATTTCAATGAGATACTTAATTTCAACCTGTGGAGAATGTGAAACGCTTTATTGAAAGAAGTTCATTAGGTATTATAAATACATAATATATGCATTATAATTATGATAATTGTAACATTATATCATAAATGCAAGTTCAATCTGTACATTAATGCACATATGTTGTGCATTATGAAACGAGGACGAAAGACGAGGTGGGGCGAGAGGTGTAGAAGACAGAAAGGGAAAGAGGTAAGAACAGAGGCAGACAGCATATGATTAATGAATTACAGTGCTACCTTAATATTCTCTCAGTTCATCACAATTACAGTGTCTCTAGTGGTGTCCTCTAACCAGCCTTGGGCCCCCAGTTGGCCCGAAGGTTATCTTAAAGAATTATAAAAAAAAGCACTATTTCAAAATGCAGATGTTGATCTAGTTATGAATCCATAACGATTTACTATGGGGAAAAAATATCACTGTTTTATAGAAATATTGGAACAAAGTTCTCTAATGAAGGAAAACAATTTAGAATCCTCCAATCCTGTAGCCTACTCCCGACCGTCACGTTGTACAGCGCCATATTTTCCATTCCATCCCAATGGAAACCCAGGGGGTTTCGTTTTTCATTTTTCTCTGAATAGAAACACTATAATATTAATCTAATTAATTAAGCCTGACACGTCCTGACCGTAGAGAATAATCCTTATTTTCTATGGTCGAGTAGGTTAGGGCGTGACTGGGGGGGTTAGTCTAGTTTATTATTTCTATGTGGGGTTCTAGGTTTATTTTTCTATGTTGGTGATTGTGTATGATTCCCAATTAGAGGCAGCTGGTAAATCGTTGTCTCTAATTGGGGATCATATTTAAGTAGTGTTTGTTCCCGCCTGTGTTTATTTTATATTGTTTTGAGTTAGTGCACGTAGCACCTCTGTAGTCACGGTTTGTTGTTTATTGTTTATTGTTTATTGTTTTGCTAAGTTTCACTTTCCAATAAATTATGTGGAACTCAACATCCGCTGCGCCTTGGTCCTTGGTCCAAACAATCGTGACAAAGCCACATTTCTTAAAATCAATCCCATAATCTATGTTATTACAAAAAAAGGTTTTAAATTCTCTGCTAATGCCAATTTGGCACACTATCAAACGCTTCTCAAAGATGCCATCTGGTGGTCAAACTGGCAATAACTTGCAGTAACAAAAAAAATGGCTGACAATTAAATGACGTGCCACACAATGCTGCGGCAGCACGCAAGGTGTATCGCAGTATGACGCAACTTTGAAAGGAGGAACCACTGTACCATCAACACCACTGGCCTATTTAGGTTGGGTTTGTATTTTGTCCTGTATTTCATTCAATGTAATTGGAAAATCCAGTGGGTTCTGGTAGTCTTTAATAGTTGATTCTAAGATTTATATTTTATGAGGTATATGTTTTTGCTGTTTGTTCTTTGTTACAGGACCAAAAAGATTGGAGAAGTGGTTTAGCCATACATCTCCGTTTTGAATAGATAACTCTTTGTTTTTTTTAGTGTTTCGAATTTTCCCAGAAGTGGTTTGAATCTATGGATCAAACAAGTGAAATGTCGGTACAGGGACAAAGTGGAGTCGCAATTCAATGGCTCAGACAGGAGACGTATGTAGCAGGGTCTACAGGAAATCACAGACTACAAAAAGAAAACCAGCCACGTCACAGACGTCACAGCCCGCTAACAAGGACTGTCCCCTCTCTTCTCTGTGGCCGACATGAGAAAGACATTTAAACGTGTTAACCCTCGCAAGGCTGCGACCTACCTCGCCTGGACTACAGCCACTACTGATGAGCTCACCTGAGGTCAATTGACTAATTGCTGTTGGTGCTATTTTAAGGACCTGACTGAAGGGCAGAGGGGAGGCAGAATGATTACAGCCGGAGGTTACGGAGAATTCCACAGTGCCATTAGCCCCTGTTACAGGTTTGGCTCAAGCTGTTGGTTTTCAGTTTAGTACCAACTGGTAGTTGTATTTTTACTTGATTGTTTAGAAGGAGACTCATATATCCCTCACTAACTTAGCACCAGCTGTCAGAGCAGCTCACAGATCACTGCACCTGTACATAGCCCACCTGTAAATAGCCCATCCAACTACCTCATCCCCATATTGTTATTTATTTATTCAGCTCCTTTGCACCCCAGTATCTCTACTTGCACATTCATCTTCTGCATCTATCATTCCAGTGTTTAATTGCTATATTGTAATTATTTCGCCACTATGGCCTATTTATTGCCTTACCTCCCTTATCCTACCTCATTTGCACACACTGTATATAGACTTTTTCTATTGTATTATTGACTGTAGGTTTGTTTATTCCATGTGTAACTCTGTGTTGTTGTTTGTGTCGCACTGCTTTGCTTTATCTTGTGCTGGTCGCAGTTGTAAATGAGAAGTTGTTCTCTACTAGCCTACCTGGTTAAATAAAGGTGTTCTCAACTAGCCTACCTGGTTAAATAAAGGTGTTCTCAACTAGCCTACCTGGTTAAATAAAGGTGACATAAAAATTGTCTAAAATAAACTAAAAGATAGCTCTTACACGCCTTTGTTTGTACTGCCCCGGGGAGAGTTGAAGGAAGAACACCCAATACAGTTTCCTTCTTTTTGTCATGTCTCTGCGTCTCATTTAGTGCTAAGAATCGTGTTACTGAAGGGGTATGGCCTTTATCACACTTCTTAATAAAAAAAAATCTCCTTTGGCTTTCATGCCTCATGTTTTGAGTATTGCTCTGTTCAAGTAGACAGTAATTTTCCTGTGATTTGATAGGAGTGTCAGTGGGCTCACTGTGAACATTCTGAGAGACTCTGGGTTGAGGTCAGTGATAAAGTAGTCTCCAGTACTACTGCCAAGAGATGAGCTATAGGTGTACCTACCATAGGAGTCCCCTCGAAGACTACCATTGACTATATACATACCCAGCATGCAACAGAGCTGAGGAGTCTCTCTCATTACTAAATCAGAGGCTACATTGTCTTGCCGTGATTAATATTATTTCTGGATTATTTCTTTCAGTTTTGGCAGCTTTTACTGTAAACGTCCTCTCACTGTCAGCTATTTTCAGCAAAGTTTGTTCACCCCGTTACCATCCAGAAGGTGAGGCCAGCACAGGTGCATCAAAGCTGGGACCGAGAGACTGAAAAGCAGTTGCTAATCTCAAGGCCATCAGACTGTTAAATAGCCATAACTAGCCGGCCTCCGCCAAGTACCCTGCCCTGAACTTTAGTCACTAGCCGGCTACCACCTGGTTACTCAACCCTGCACCTTATAGGCTGCTGCCCTATGTACATAGACGTGGAATCACTAGTGACTTTAATAATGGAACACTCGTCACTTTAATAATGTTTACATACTGTTTTACTCATTTCATATGTATATACTGTATTCTAGTCAAGGCCTATCCTATCTATTACTGTACATATAATATTCTATATATTCTACAGATATTCTACATATACTATTAATATACTGTCAATAATGTCTATACATTATACACACACACACACACACACACACACACACACACACACACACACACACACACACATAAACTCATAAAAAAAAAGAAATGACCTCTTACTGTCAACTGCGTTTATTTCGCCAAACTTAACGTGTGTAAATATTTGTATGAACATAACAAGATTCAACAACCGAGACATAAATTGAACAAGTTCTAACTAACAGAAATTGAATAATGTGTCCCTGAACAAAGGGGGGGTCAAAATCAAAAATAACAGTCAGTATTGGGTGTGGCCACCAGCTGCATTAAGTACTGCAGTGCATCTCCTCCAAATGGACTGCATCAGATTTGCCAGTTCTTGCTGTGAGATGTTACCCCACTCCTCCACCAAGGCACCTACAAGTTCCCAGACATTTCTGTAGGGAATGGCGCCAGCCCGCACCCTCCGATCCAACAGGTCCCAGTTGTGCTCAATGGGATTGAGATCTCGGCTCTTCGCTGGCCATGGCAGAACACTGACATTCATGTCTTGCTGGAATCACGCACAGAACGAGCAGTATGGCTGGTGGCATTGGCATGCTGGAGAGTCATGTCAGGATGAGCCTGCAGGAAGGGTACCACATGAGGGAGGAGGATGTCTTCCCTGTAACGCACAGCGTTGAGATCGCCTGCAATGACAACAAGCTCAGTCCGATGATGCTGTGACTCACCGCCCAGACCATGACTGATCCTCCATCTCCAAATCGTTCCTGCTCCATAATACAGGTCTCGTTATAACGCTCATTCCTTCGATGATAAACGCGAACCAACCATCACCCCTGGTGAGACAATACCGCGACTCGTCAGTGAAGAGCACTTTGTGCCAGTTCTGTCTGGTCCAGCGACGGTGGATTTGTGCCCATGGGCGACGTTGTTGCCGGTGATGTCTGGTGAGGACCTGCCTTACAACAGGCCTACAAGCCCTCAGTCCAGCCTCTCTCAGCCTATTGCAGACAGTCTGAGCACAGATGGAGGGATTGTGCGTTCCTGGTGTAACTCGGGCAGTTGTTGTTGCCATCATGTACCTCTCCTGCAGGTGTGATGTTCAGATGTACCCATCCTGTGCAGGTGTTGTTACACATGGTCTGCCACTGCGAGGACAATCAGCTGTCCATCCTGTCTCCCTGTAGTGCTCTCTTAGGCGTCTCATAGTGCGGACATTGCAATTTATTGCCCTAGCCACATCTGCAGTCCTCATGCCTCCTTGCAGCATGCCTAAGACACGTTCACGCAGATGAGCAAGGACCCTGGGCATCTTTCTTTTGGTGTTTTTCAGAGTCAGTAGAAAGGCCTCTTTCGTGTCCTAAGTTTTCATAACTGTGACCTAAATTGCCTACCGTCTGTACGCTGTTAGTGTCTTAACGACCGTTCCACAGGTGTATGTTCATTAATTGTTTATGGTTCATTGAACAAGCATGGGAAACAGTGTTTAAACCCTTTACAATGAAGATCTATGAAGTTATTTGGATTTTTACGAATTATCTTTGAAAGACAGGGTCCTGAAAAAGGGACGTTTATTTTTTTGCTGAGTTAAGCAGGTGCAGTGAAGTGTTTAGGTGTGGGAGTTTGATTGTGTTTCATTTGAAAACTTTATGAAGAATGTAGCTTGGACTAATTGATCAACAGGGATACCGCCTGCAAGCTCTGAAACACGGAGTATAGTGTGTGTGCGTGTGCGTGTGCACGTGCGTGTGCGCGCGTGTGTGCGTGTGTGTGTGTGTGATCAACACACCTGTCAAATAAGTATATTGTTCTTTTTTCCATTCAATTCATCTCAGTATGTTCTATCTGAGAAAACAACCCACGTTAATACTAGAGTTGAATATTTTCCTGATATTTTACAAATGTTCCATCCGGAGAATAAATCCCTTTCCTCCTGGTTAACCTATTTCCTGCCGAAATCAGCAGATCCCACAATCTAAAGTGGGAAAAAGGGCTGCCTAAATATGATCCCCAATCAGAGACAACAATAGACAGCTGCCTCTGATTCCCCGGCCAATAAAGAAATAGAAAAACTAGAATGCCTACCCAAATTAAACCCCGACCTAACCAAATAGAGGAATAAAAAAGCTCTATGTGGCATATACATGTCTGGATTTGATTATAGCTTTGATCAGAATGAAAATTCAAGCCCAATGCTTCCTGAGCCTGATGAGACATATGTTAAATATATGTTATGATCCCTAAGTTAACCACATTTAATGAGACCAAGTCCAAAAAAGATTGTGCTGTTAAAAACAGAAAAAAAAAACAGAAAAGCCCATAGATGTAGCTAGCTATATGCTCTCTTGGGTAAATAAATGAAACTAGCTCCAGTAGGCTAATCTTTTTATGTGTGAACTGTATTGCCATACTGTATTATATTATACTGTATTGTATGGACTGGAATTACACACATTGTTCAAACCATGATGAAGCAGAAGAGAACATGCATTTGTGGTGGAGCACATGCGGCCTACAAAGTTACAAGTATAGGCTAGTGCATTTAATTTAGAAATATACTAGTGCCTCAATGTAAAACTAGTGACACACCTTTCGTAATATTAATATGAGCCTACCTGCTCTTTCTCGCTCTATTGTTGCATCATTCTTTTTTCGCTTTCAACAGTTAAACTAAATAAGTTTAGATTTCCTTTGTTCATCATTGATCATTCCTCGGCGTACACATCACAGACAAACTGAATTGGTCCACCCACACCGACAACGTCGTGAGGGAAGGCGCAGCAGCGCCTCTTCAACCTCAGGAGGCTGAAGAAATCCGGCTTGTCACCAAAAACACTCACAAACTTTTACAGATGCACAATCGAGAGCATCCTGTCGGGCTGTATCACCGCCTGGTACGGCAACTGCTCCGCCAACAACCGTAAGGCTCTCCAGAGGGTAGTGAGGTCTGCACAACACATCACCGGGGGCAAACTATCTGCCCTCCAGGACTCCTACACCACCCGATGTCACAGGAAGGCCAAAAAGATCATCAAGGACAACAATCACCCAAGCCACTGTCTGTTCACCCCGCTATCATCCAGAAGGCGAGGTCAGTACAGGTGCATCAAAGCTGGGACCGAGACACTGAAAAACAGCTTCTATCTCAAGGCCATCAGACTGTTAAACAGCCACCACTAACATTGAGTGGCGGCTGCCGACATACAGACTCATCTCTAGCCACTTTAATAATGAAAAACAAATGTAATAAATGTGTCACTAGCCACTTTAAACAATGCCACTTTATATAATGTTTACATACCCTACATTACTCATCTCATATGTATATACTGTACTCTATACCATCTACTGCATCTTGCCTATGCCGTTCGGCCATCGCTCATTCATATATTTTTATGTACATATTCTTATTAATTTCTTTACACTTGTGTGTTTAAGGTATATTGTTAGGTAAGATTACTTGTTAGATATTACTGAATGGTCAGAACTAGAAGCACAGGCATTTCGCGTTAACATCTGCTAACCATGTGTATGTGACAAATAAAATGTGATTTGATTTGATGACATCCTTGAATAATATAGAACTAGATGCAGAATGCTTTCACCTCTCTTCGCGAAGACTGATTGGTTGATGGGTCTGAATATATAACTGCTATAGCCTACAGCCATCTTCTTTCAAATTACCTGGTGTGTTCTATTGGCAGCAAGCTATTCTAGTTTTTCCTACATGGGACTCCAAGAGCTAAGGAGCTTTTTTTTTTTAGCAGAGCCCAGAGGAACACGGGTGCTTGTGTATTGTGCAAGAGACAGAGGCTATAAATCAGAAGATTATTACACATAACCCATCTTTAATTATCTAAATATAAGGCTAATACTGCATTGAATGTATTACCTGAAAGAGGTAAGCTAGGACATCTATATACACAGAATAGGGCTGTAAATCAATCTAGAACAGGATTATCTATTTTGGATGCAATACGAACGGCGTTGATGGAGTGTGCTGATTTAAAGCAACGATATTCGAGCGATAGGTTGTTCTAAAACTCTGCAGCTGTAATAAAAAAAATGTAATATTTACAATTAAAAAAACAAGGTGATCCCCGAAATCCAGATGTAGTTTGGTAAATTAGACATGCATTCTTGTCTTTATATTACTGTAACATAGGCTATGCTGTAGCAAATGTAGACCTACCTGTCACAAGAAAAAAAAGTCAGCATGATGAGATCATGGGTCTACATATGCATTGTGAACTGTGCCCTACACTGAGATGGGCTTTCTGTCCCCACAATGAGGGTTGATGGTTCATCATGCAGAGGCCGTAGAGAAGACGGATTTAGACATCTCATATAATTTAACAGTTCCATTTCACACCATGCTGTTCACATAAATAATTTATTAGAATTTACAGGTTTCATTAAGTTATTTATCCCGGGAAAAGGGCTGTAAATCCCGGTAAATCCCTGGTAAATCCCGGTAACCGGGTTCCCACCATTCAACCCTAATTAGTTCACACTGAATAGCCATATAAATAAGTAGTTAATAACCAAGGACAGAAGCAGATGTGGGAGGAATAATCAAGACAAAGCTGCTGTTAAGATCTCAGACTCTTCAAGTCAAAAGCTTTCTAAATCTGTGACCACCGACACTTGAATCTCACAGATACTCTATAGTTTCATCAATCATAGCATCAGGACATTCTAGTCAACTAACAACACGATATTTAAAGCCAGAGAAAAGGGAAAGAAACATGGACCTATTTCACAGTGTCTGCTTCCCAAACGGCACCCATCCCATGCATATTATATTACCCTATGGGCCCTGGTCTAAAGTAGTGCACTACCCTATGGGCCCTGGTCTAAAGTAGTGCACTACCCTATGGGCCCTGGTCTAAAGTAGTGGACTACTCTATGGGCCCTGGTCTAAAGTAGTGCACTACCCTATGGGTCCTGGTCTAAAGTAGTGTACTACCCTATGGGTCCTGGTCTAAAGTAGTGGACTACTCTATGGGCCCTGGTCTAAAGTAGTGCACTACCTATGGGCCCTGGTCTAAGGTAGTGCACTACCCTATGGGCCCTGGTCTAAAGTAGTGCACTACCCTATATTGGGAATAGGGTGCTACCCAACGTTTTCCCACATCATCTTATGTTGGGAAATTCATACTTTATAAGGAGATCATGTTGGAATCTCCAAAAGAGGAGAGGTAGATAGAATGAGCTCCAGACACCTGCCTGCCTGTGTTCACATAGTCTCACAGAAACACAATATCATTCAGCATTCCAATAGCCAAGACACATGCACTCACACTCTATCTCTGTCACTCACTCACTCCCTCACTCCCTCACTCACTCACTCACTCACTCACTCACTCAATCTCTGTCACTCACTCACTCACTCACTCACTCACTCACTCACTCACTCACTCACTCACTCACTCACTTACTCACTCACTCACTATCTCTGTTCATCAGTCACTCACTCACACACTCAATCTCTGTCACCTCCCTCCTCTCCCTGATTATCACAGTGTTTTTTATCCTCCCACTGTACATTTGACAGGAAACATGTTTCGGTGGATATTGAAGCGTTAGGTTCTAGGTGCACGGGGAATAGCCGCTCGGATCGGAGAGGAGGCAGAACACAAGTTAATCTTCCATGAATAACTGGACCTGCTGGGAGCATATGTGGCCACATTATTATAGGACTACTTGAGAGAATGATGATCCGCAACAAATAGAGCATCTCAGTTTCAGAAGTAAAATTACAGCCAAACTGGCCTGCAACTGTGCCTTTCTAGACCTTATAAATCATCAAGAATAGACACACAACTGATCCTTATAAACTGTTGAGTGTAGACCCACAACTGATCCTCATCAACTGTCCAGAGTAGACCCACTACTGATCCTTATCAACTGTCCAGAGTAGACCCACTACTGATCCTTATCAACTGTCCAGAGTAGACCCACTACTGATCCTTATCAACTGTCCAGAGTAGACCCACTACTGATCCTTATACACTGTCCAGAGTAGACCCACTACTGATCCTTATCAACTGTCCAGAGTAGACCCACTACTGATCCTTATCAACTGTCCAGAGTAGACCCACTACTGATCCTTATCAACTGTCCAGAGTAGACCCACTACTGATCCTTATCAACTGTCCAGAGTAGACCCACTACTGATCCTTATCAACTGTCCAGAGTACACCCACTACTGATCCTTATCAACTGTCCAGAGTAGACCCACTACTGATCCTTATTAACTGTCCAGAGTAGACCCACTACTGATCCTTATCAACTGTCCAGAGTAGACCCACTACTGATCCTTATAAACTATCCAGAGTAGACCCACTACTGATCCTTATACACTGTCCAGAGTAGACCCACTATTGATCCTTATCAACTGTCCAGAGTAGACCTACTACTGATCCTTATCAACTGTCCAGAGTAGACCCACTACTGATCCTTATCAACTGTCCAGAGTAGACCCACTACTGATCCTTATCAACTGTCCAGAGTAGACCCACTACTGATCCTTATCAACTGTCCAGAGTAGACCCACTACTGATCCTTATACACTGTCCAGAGTAGACCCACTACTGATCCTTATCAACTGTCCAGAGTAGACCCACTACTGATCCTTATCAACTGTCCAGAGTACACCCACTACTGATCCTTATCAACTGTCCAGAGTAGACCCACTACTGATCCTTATTAACTGTCCAGAGTAGACCCACTACTGATCCTTATCAACTGTCCAGAGTACACCCACTACTGATCCTTATAAACTATCCAGAGTAGACCCACTACTGATCCTTATCAACTGTCCAGAGTAGACCCACTACTGATCCTTATCAACTATCCAGAGTAGACCCACAACTGATCCTTATCAACTATCCAGAGTAGACCCACTACTGATCCTTATCAACTATCCAGAGTAGACCCACAACTGATCCTTATCAACTATCCAGAGTAGACCCACTACTGATCCTTATAAACTGTCCAGAGTAGACCCACTACTGATCCTTATCAACTGTCCAGAGTAGACCCACTACTGATCCTTATAAACTATACAGAGTAGACCCACAACTGATCCTTATAAACTATCCAGAGTAGACCCACAACTGATCCTTATAAACTGCTGAGTGTAGACCCACTACTGATCCTTATCAACTGTCCAGAGTAGACCCACTACTGATCCTTATAAACTGTCCAGAGTAGACCCACTACTGATCCTTATAGAATGAATGGAATTTAAATCACATGGCTTTTTTTGTGCCGTTGTTTAACTGACATTTTCACTTGCAGTTTAAAGCATTGAGTAGAATGTTAGAACCACTTTAAAACAAATATGCATTTATTCATTGCATGGTGGTGTTGTAAGCTAGTCTAGATAATTATATTGTCCCTAAACATGATCAATATGGGTTCTTTTTGAACTGCGTGTCTCATGTCATCACTGTTCTTTCAAGCGCGATGTCCCACCTGGGCTCTCCACTGCCTATCAGCTATTCCTCCTTGTTCTTGTGGATTTACATGGAAAATTGGTGCAGCTTTGAATAATTTTGTCTGTGGTATGATTGCTACTTAGCCTATTGTAGATCTGGATAAACGATCCACCTACTACTATTGTCACTATGAATGGTGGATAGAGGGCAGAATATACAGTTAGACTGGTAGACCATATTGTAAAATAAGTGCTCGGAACAGAATAATGCATAAGGGAGATACCAAAACACCTTGACAGGGGAAGAGCATGCAAGCAAAGGAAGAACATATATCCTGCCCCACAAGAGGAAGGAAAGTGCTGGACCAAGTATATACTAACGCCACCCCCACCCCCACATTGGCCAATTAGATCACGTCTCTCTGTTCCTACTCCCCACCTACATGCAGCAACTCTAGAGGGAGCAACTCACAAAGCCGCCGGCCCAGATGGCATCCCAGGCCACGTCCTCAGAGTGTGTGCTGACCAGCTGGTGGGACATCTTCAACCTTTCCCTGTCCCAGCTTGTAGTCCCCACCTGCTTCAAGGAGACCACCATTGTCCCAGTGCCCAAGTAAAACAAGGTGACAAGCCCAAATGACTATCGCCCTGTCGCATTCACCCCAATCATCATGAAGTGCTTTTGAGCGGCTGGTCATGGGCCACATCAAGGCTGTATGCCAGGTACACTGGACCCGCGCCAACAGATCCACGGAAGACGCCATTTCCAACGCTATTAACACGGCCATATCTGGACAAGAGGAACACCTACAGTGTACAGTTGATGTCGGGGGTTAACATACACCTTAGCCAAAAACATTTAAACTCAGTTTTTCACAATTCCTGACATTTAATCCTAGTAAAAATGCCCTGTCTTAGGTCAGTTATGATCACCACTTAATTTTAAGAATGTGAAATGTCAGAATAATAGTAGAGAATGATTTATTTCAGCTTTTGTTTCTTTCATCACATTCCCATTGGGTTAGAAGTTTACATACACGGAATTAGTATTTGGTAGCATTGCCGTTAAATTATTTAACGTGGGTCAAACATTTCGGGTAGCCTTCCACAAGCTTCCCACAATAAGTTGGGTGAATTTTGGCACGTTCCTAATGACAGGGCTGGTGTAACAGAGTCTGATTTGTAGGCCTCCTTGCTCGCACACACTTGTTGAGTTCTGCCTATAGGATTGAGGTCTTGGCTTTGTGATGGCCACTCCAATACCTTGACTTTGTCTTTAAGCCATTTTGCCACAACCTTGGAAGTATGCTTGCGGTCATTGTCCATTTGGTAGACCCATTTGCAACATCCACATCAGTTTCCTGCCTCCTGACGCCATCTATTTTGTGAAGTGCACCAGTCGCTCCTGCAGCGAAGCACCGCCACAACATGATGCTGCCACCCCCGTGATTCACGGTTGGGATGGTGTTCTTCAGCTTGCAAGTCTCCCCCTTTTTCCTCCAAACATAACGATGGTCATTATGGCCAAACAGTTATATTTTTGTGTCTTCACACCAGAGGACATTTCTCCAAAAAGTACGATCTTTGTCCCCATGTGCAGTTGCAAACCGTAGTCTGGCTTTTTTATGGCGGTTTTGGAGCAGTGGCTTCTTCCTTGCTGAGCGGCTTTTCAGGTTATGTCGATATAGGACTCGTTTTTAGGTGGTTATAGATACTTTTGTACCAGTATCCTCCCTCATCTTCACGAGGTCCTTTGCTGTTATTTTGGAATTAATTTGCACTTTTCCCACCAAAGTACGTTCCTCTCTAGGAGACAGAACGCGTCTCCTCCCTGAGCGGTATGACAGCTGCGTGGTCCTATGCTGTTTATACTTGCTTACTATTGTTTGAACAGGTGAACGTAGTACCTTCTGGCAATTGGATGTTGCTCCCAAGGATGAACCAGACTTGTGGAGGTCTACCATTTTTTTTCTGAGGTCTTGGCTGATTTCTTTTGATTTTCCAATGATGTCAAGCAAAGAGGCACTGAGTTTGAAGATAGGCCTTGAAATACATCCACAGGTACACCTCCAATTGACTCAAATTATGTCAATTAGCCTGTCAGAAGCATCTAAAGCCATGACAGAATTTTCTGGAATATTCCAAGCTGTTTAAAGGCACAGTCCACTTAGTGTATGTAACTTTCTGACCCACTGGAATTGTGATACAGTGAATTATAAGTGAAATAATGTGTCTGTAAACAATTGTTGGAAAAATGACTTGTGTCATGCACAAAGTAGATGTCCTAACCGACTAAAACTATTGTTTGTTAACAAGAAATTTGTGGAGTGGTTGAATAACAAGCTAAGTGTATGTAAACTTCCGACGTCAATTGTGTATGAGAATGTTGTTCACTGCCTACAGTTCAGCATTCAACACTGTCACGCCCTAACCATAGAGAGACATTTTATTTTTCTATTTGTTTAGGTCAGGGTGTGATTTGGCGTGAGATTCTATGTTCTCTATTTCTTTGTGTTTGGCCGAGTTTGGTTCCAAATCAGAGGCAGCTGTGTTTCATTGTCTCTGATTGGGGATCATACTTAGGCAGCCCTTTTCCCTCATTCAGTGTGGGATCTTGTCTTAGTTGGAGTGCATGTAGTTTTCACGACGAAGCGGGTCGTTCGTTGTACTGTTTATTTTGGTGGAACATTTAAATAAAATAATGTACGCCTACCACACTGCACCTTGGTCTCCTTCTGACGACAAACGTTACAAACACTATTGTTCTCTCCAAACTCAACACCAAGCTCAGAGCCCTGGGTCGGGACAACACCCTCTGCAACTGAATCCTGGACTGACGAGCAGACCACAGGCTGTGAGGATTGGTAACAACACCTTCTCCACACTGACACAGGGGACCCCCCAGGGGTGTGTCCTCAGCACTCTGCTGTGCACTCTTTCACCCACGACATCAACTCCATCATCAAGTTTGCTGACGACACCACGATGGTAGGCTTGAAAACCAACAACGATGAGTCAGCCTGTAGGGAGGAGGTAAGTGAACTGGCATTGTTCTGCCAGGACAAAAACAAAGGAGTTCATTGTTGGCTTCAGGAAGCAGAGGAGGCAATGTGACCCGATCCACCAACAAGCTCTCACAGTCTCACTGCAGAATTAAGCATTCATCCACGTTCTCCAAACGTCCAATTTGAAAGTTGCACCAAACATCAAATGTGTCTTTATTGCTCCTGTATTTCCCAAAGTCCTCAGGACATCAATATTTTTAAACACTTGGCCCTCCAATTCTGCCTTCCCCAAAATATTGGAATATAAATTGTGCTTTCCTGTGTTAAACTTATGCTAAAATGTTTATTCTATTCTACTGAGCCATTTACTCTATGATCGTATTCTTACATTTTATTATTTATTTTTGTTGTTGCATTGTCGAGAAGGAACCTGCAAGTAAACAGGTCATTGTATGGTGTATATCATGTGTATCCCGTACATAGGACTATTTAAACTTGAAATTTGGCTAGGATGGAAGAAATTATATAGTGAATTGAAACCCAAGGCGAAAAAACACACGACCCTCCTCTTTTCCCAATAAAAAAAACACACAACACAATTTTGTTTTGACAACCCTCCCCTATTCAATGGTTCTACCAATGTGTCCCATACCAGCCCCCCGCTAAGACTTGGCTAGGTGTTGAGAAAGGAGAAGAGAGGAGTTGAAAAAAGGATAGGAGGATGGAGAGGAAGAGAGCGACACTGACTTCTGGACGAGCCGAGGAGAAAGAGACAGAAGGAGGGATGAAGGGTTGAATCAAGGGGAGAGAGAAAGCGAGGGAGGGAGAAACGAAGGGATGGAGCCCCAGAGGGTGGGAGTTCAGGCTTTCCCCACTGAATGATTGCAGCGATTAGCAGAGTGGGCAAGGTGAGTTGGCTGGGTGTTGAGGAATGGCTACATCGGGGCACTATTGATGTGTCAGTGTGATTGAGTGGTTGAGGGCCCCAGCGCTAATGGCTTCATCAGACCGGCCGCACTACCGCTTTACTGCTGCCTGCAGTACCCTTGACCAGGGCACATAGCTTTCCGGTCAGAAGTAGTGCACTATGTAAGGAATAGGGTGCCACTTGGGACGCAGGTTCCATCTCATTCCCCTACACTCCCCCCCTGGTCCCTACACCCCCTTGTACTCCCAATCAATGCCCCCCCACCCCTACACCCCCCGCCACCTCCCAATCACGCTACAAAACACACACAAATTAAAGTAGAAAGTACATTTCCTGAAGAAAATGTATGTGCTTCCTAGCTTGTCTTAAAGTATTTACGGTTGTGAAATAAGATAAAATAGTGGTATTGGCTGCAGTAGTAATGGTCGTGACTAGTTATACAATACTTTGCGGAGGGATAGGTTTCTACCAAGAAACATTTTGATCTGTTCTTCTACGTAGAACTAGTGATGGTACATTTGATACCGGAGCTCCGAGGCATATGATATAATATATTGTCATAAATCATTTTTTAAAGGCTAATAAGGCTGGTGGACTGTTCATATAGGATTCTAGGAAGGACCCTCCAAAGTTAAATGGGTCTAGAGGAGATTGGTCTAGATTAGTATACGTTTTTGGCCATTTCAAATAATTTGGTTTTATGCAAATATTGTTGTCGTTCAAAAAGTGTAAATAGGGTCACGCATTTTTGCAGGCAACCTGAGACAGTCTTTCTGCATGTTTGTTTGACGGTGAGTAGTTTAAGTGTTTCAGCAAGCACACCTGTTTTTTCCCTCTCTTTGCTGGTTATCACACTCTATGTGTTTTATTTAACTAGGCAAGTCAGTTAAGAAAAAATCTTATTTACAACAATGGCCTAGGAACAATGGGTTAACTGCCTTGTTCAGAATGACAGATGTGTACGTTGTCAGCTCAGGGAGTCAACCTAGCAACCTTGCGGTTACTGGCCCAACGCTCTAACCACTAGACTACCTGCCGCCCCTAGTTTAACCACCTTTCATTACTCTCTACATCTATACCTCTCTTTCTCCCTGACTTTCTCTCTCTCCCCCGCTCTCTCCCCCCGTCTCTCGCCCCCCGTCTCTCAGTTATCACTTTAACTCAAGGCTATCCCTCTCACTGCTCCCTCTTTCAAGTCTTAATGAGCCAATTAAGTGGGTTCATTTCACTCCTCTCTCACATTCTTTTGTTCCTCATTTTTGGAAGCTTATTGGCCTATTTTCAACTAGTCTTTGTGCAAATGCCTCCCCAAATGAAAGCCTCCCTTACTCTGATGTAAGTCTTCAGGTGCTGACGCTGACCATGCAATATCTTTCTTAGATGCCTGTTCCATCTCAAATAAAATCCTGTCTCCATCGGGCGCAGGTCAAAAGTAGTGCAATATTTTTTGCCATTTGGGATGGAGCCCCAATAATAATTTTCTCACTGTTGTTTTCAGCTTGCCTTGACACTGCCTGTGAAAAATACATTAGTTGTGTTGGGGATTCTGAGCTTGCCAATCGCCCCGCTCTTTCCTTCTCTCAAAAACTGCCCTGGAAATCAGCAGTAGTAAAGAATGCTAACAAGAACATGACTCCGCTCAGACCAACACACAGGTAGAATATCAATGTAGGGATACTGGTGGTTGCAAATAGCAGAGAGAGTGGGAAGGGTAGTTTGAGATTAGGGTTTACATATCATTGATATTCACAAGAGCATGCCACTGAGAAGTGGATCAGTATGAGAGCCAGAATGGGCCTGAGAAGTGGATCAGTATGGGAGCCAGATTGGGCCTGAGAAACTGGATCAGTATGAGAGCTAGAATGGGCCTGAGAAACTGGATCAGTATGAGAGCCAGAATGGGCCTGAGAAACTGAATCAGTATGAGAGCTAGAATGGGCCTGAGAAGTGGATCAGTTTGAGAGCTAGAATGGGCCTGAGAAACTGGATCAATAAGAGAACCAGAATGGGCTGAGAAACTGGATCAGTATGAGAGCCAGAATGGGCCTGAGAAGTGGATCAGTAAGAGAACCAGAATGGGCCTGAGAAACTGAATCAGTATGAGAGCTAGAATGGGCCTGAGAGCTGGATCAGTTTGAGAGACAGAATGGGCTTGAGAAACTAGATCAGTTTGATAGCTAGAATGGGCCTGAGAAACTGGATCAGTAAGAGAACCAGAATGGGCCTGAGATCTGGATCAGTATGAGAACCAGAATGGGTCTGAGAAGTGGATCAGTATGAGAGCCAGAATGGGCCTGAGATCTGGATCAGTATGAGAGCCAGAATGGGCCTGAGAAGTGGATCAGTATGAGAGCCAGAATGGGCCTGAGAAGTGGATCAGTAAGAGAGCCAGAATGGGCCTGAGAAACTGGATCAGTATGAGAGCCAGAATAGGTCTAAGAAGTGGATCAGTAGTCAGAGGTTGTAAGCAGAGTGGAGCTGGAGTGGAGCGAGAAGCGGAGCTTGAGTAATTTGGCTTTGGCGTTGAACGGATTTTCAAAATGTTAGCGCATTGGCCTTCTCCCTTGGCAGCAGGTAATGGGGGATCCTTAATAAATACAAATAGACATTCTCCCTCCAATTTTGCTCCGGTACCACTCTGCCCAACATTTTTCATTTCCTTCATCACTGTTCTTTTAAAGGTCTATTCTGCTGTATTTATTTAGTTTACCCCACCACTAATGCGCAGAGATGTTGATATGAGTTGACAAAGAAATAGGTCAAAGCCTTTGTAGCCTAATTTGATAACAAGACAACCAATGAGCACATGCAGCAGCACCAGAGACAGTTAGGTTTCCATATTCCTATAGGCTATTGTTACAAAACAGAGGAGTATAAGTTGTCCATCAACTGTAAAATGTGATCGCAACTGAACCAGAAACAACTGAACTATCTGATCATCAATAGATTAGAGAAGAAGCGTATCTGATCAACAATAGATTAGAGAAGAAGCTTATCTGATCATCAATAGATTAGAGAAGAAGCTTATCTGATCATCAATAGATTAGAGAAGAAGCTTATCTGATCATCAATAGATTAGAGAAGAAGCGTATCTGATCATCAATAGATTAGAGAAGAAGCTTATCTGATCATCATTAGATTAGAGAAGAAGCGTATCTGATCATCAATAGATTAGAGAAGAAGCTTATCTGATCATCAATAGATTAGAGAAGAAGCTTATCTGATCATCAATAGATTAGAGAAGAATCTTATCTGATCATCAATAGATTAGAGAAGAAGCGTATCTGATCATCATTAGATTAGAGAAGAAGCGTATCTGATCATCAATAGATTAGAGAAGAAGCTTATCTGATCATCAATAGATTAGAGAAGAATCTTATCTGATCATCAATAGATTAGAGAATAATCTTATCTGATCATCAATAGATTAGAGAAGAAGCTATTTGTTTGTTAAAACAGAGGCCACATATAACCAGGTAGGTCCGTCTTCTATAGACTATGACATGTTATTTAAATGTTGAAGCTTCTTATGATAGCCTACTTGAACACCAAATGGTACATGTTTGTTAAATGAGTGGAGCGAATTTGAAGGTGCAGTTTCTGTGAGTGCTGAACGATTATTAGTGGAGTGGGGCAAAGGACGTTGAGTGCTGGAGCAATGTGCATAGACCACTCCATGAACAATGTGCATAGACCGCTCCATGAGCAATGTGTATAGACCGCTCTATGAGCAATGTGTATAGACCGCTCCATGAGCAATGTGCAAAGACTGCTCCATGAGCAATGTGCATAGACCACTCCATGAGCAATGTGCATAGACCGCTCTATGAGCAATGTGTATAGACCGCTCCATGAGCAATGTGCAAAGACCGCTCCATGAGCAATGTGCATAGACCACTCCATGAGCAATGTGCATAGACCGCTCTATGAGCAATGTGTATAGACCGCTCCATGAGCAATGTGTAAAGACCGCTCCATGAGCAATGTGCAAAGACCGCTCCATGAGCAATGTGCAACGACTGCTCCATGAGCAATGTGCATAGACTGCTCCATGAGCAATGTGCATAGACCACTCCATGAGCAATGTGCATAGACCGCTCTATGAGCAATGTGCAAAGACCGCTCCATGAGCAATGTGCATAGACTGCTCCATGAGCAATGTGCATAGACTGCTCCATGAGCAATGTGCATAGACCACTCCATGAGCAATGTGCATAGACCGCTCTATGAGCAATGTGTATAGACCGCTCCATGAGCACTGTGCATAGACTGCTCCATGAGCAATGTGCATAGACCACTCCATGAGCAATGTGCATAGACCGCTCTATGAGCAATGTGCAAAGACCGCTCCATGAGCAATGTGCATAGACTGCTCCATGAGCAATGTGCATAGACTGCTCCATGAGCAATGTGCATAGACCACTCCATGAGCAATGTGCATAGACCGCTCTATGAGCAATGTGTATAGACCGCTCCATGAGCAATATGCAAAGACCGCTCCATGAGCACTGTGCATAGACCACTCCATGAGCAATGTGCATAGACTGCTCTATGAGCAATGTGCAACGACTGCTCCATGAGCAATGTGCAACGACCGCTCCATGAGTGGGATTTTCAACTCACATTCCCCGTCAGTAATATAAGCTCAGTCAAATGGGTTAGTGATTCACTACAGTAAATCTCCTGTGTTATATTCCTTCTGATCAAACCTTCTTCATTCAAGATATCCTCTCCTAATAAAACCAGGGTTTGAAATAGTTAACACATGTAACATATACAGTACCAGTAAAAAGTTTGGACACCTACCTACTCATTCAATGTTTTTTCTTCATTTTTTACTGTTTTCTACATTGCAGAATGATAGTGAAGACATCAAAACTATGAAATAACACATATGGAATCATGTAGTAATCAAAAAAGTGTTAAATCAAAATATATTTATATTTGAGAATCTTCAAAGTAACCACCCTTTGCCTTGATGACAGCTCTGCACACTCTTGGCTTTCTCAACTAGCTTCATCTGAAATGCTTTTCCAACAGTCTTGAAGGAGTTCCCACATATGCTGAGCACTTGTTGGCTGCTTTTCCTTCACTCTGCGGTCCAACTCATCCCAAACCATCTCAATTGGGTTGAGGTCAGGTGATTGTGGAGGCCAGGTCATCTCCTTCTTGGTCAAATAGCCCGTACACAGCCTGGAGATGTGTTGGATCATTGTTCTGTTGAAAAACAAATGA
Organism: Oncorhynchus mykiss; assembly: GCF_013265735.2. Lineage (NCBI taxonomy): Eukaryota > Metazoa > Chordata > Actinopteri > Salmoniformes > Salmonidae > Oncorhynchus > Oncorhynchus mykiss. The sequence continues at coordinate 37,765,491 of NC_048584.1, forward strand.
TTGTCCCACTAAGCGCAAACCAGATGGGATGACGTATCACTGCAGAATGCTATGGTAGCCATGCTGGTTAAGTGTGCCTTGAAATCTAAATAAATCACTGACAGTGTCACCAGCAAAGCACTCCAACACCATCACACCTCCACCTCCATGCTTCACTTTGGGAATCACACATACGGAGATCATCCATTCACCTACTCTGCGTCTCACAGAGTCACGGCGGTAGAAACAAAAATCTCGAATTTGGACTCATTAAACCAAAGGACAGATTTCCACCTGTCTGTTGTCCATTGCTCGTGTTTCTTGGCCCAAGCAAGTCTCTTCTTATTTTTGGTGTCCTTTAGTAGTGGTTTCTTTGCAGCATGAATTTGTTTAACAACTTTTTGGTTTCTACATGATTCCATATGTGTTATATCATAGTCCTGATGTCTTCACTGTTATTGTGCAATGTAGAAAATTGTTTTAAAAAATTAAGAAAAATCCTGGAATGACTAGGTGTGTCCAAACTTTGACTGCTACTGTAAGTGAACACTTTGATTCAAAGTGACTTACAGTAAGCAGTTTTTTATTTTACTTTTATTTAACTAGGCAAGTCAGTTATGAACAAATTCTTATTTCCATCGACGGCCTCGTCCTGCCTTGTTCAGGGGCAGAACGACAGATTCTTACCTTGTCAGCTTGGGGATTCGCTCTTGCAACCTTTCGGTTACTAGTCCAAAACTCTAACCACTAGTCTACCTGCCTCCGTGTATATTAGTTGATGTTAGTTGAAGCATAAGCAGTGTGTGGGTGGTCCCAACCAGAATCAAACCCACAACCTTGGCATTGCAAGCGCCACTCACTACCAACTGAGCCACATAGGAGGAAATAGTTGTGTTGGTTGGTCTCCTTCTAGTATATCGTGGACTTGATGAGGTCCAGGGTCAGTGCTAGCACCCTGTCTAAATGTCAGTTTCTGTTCTGTTCCTCTCTTCTTCTGGACCACATTAGCCAGCGCCAGCTCTCACAGTCTCACATTAGAATTAGACCATCCATGTTTCTCATACGTCAAATTTCAAAATTGTTCAGAGGTTAAGTTAGGCATTAACTCTGAATGGTTAAGGCAAGGGTTAAGGTTAGGCATTAACTCTGAATGGTTAAGGTAAGGGTTAAGGTTAGGCATTAACTCTGAATGGTTAAGGTAAGGGTTAAGGTTAGGCATTAACTCTGAAAGGTTAAGGTAAGGGTTAAGGTTAGGCATTAACTCTGATTGGTTAAGGTAAGAGTTAAGGTTAGGCATTAACTCTGATTGGTTAAGGTAAGGGTTAAGGTTAGGCATTAACTCTGAATGGTTAAGTTAAGGGTTAAGGTTAGGCATTAACTCTGAATGGCTAAGGTAAGGGAGGAGGTTTGGGATTAACTCTGATTGGTTAAGATATGGGAGGAGGTTTGGGATAGGCTTAAAGCAAAAAGAGGCAGAGGATTACGCCCATCCTCCATCCCCGTCCACAACACCCCAGTAAAACCAAAAACTACTTGAAAGGAACGGCGCTCCCCGTTGCTGAACCACCAGCCTACGTCTCTTCCAAAGTACATATTCACAATGATGGGAGCGTTTACTGTACGGAGTGGATCTCTCCCTCTTTTCTCTCCTCCAGTTCCCCAGGCTTCTTTCTTTCCATTCCGCCTGGTGTTGCCGATCATTACAACCAGTCAGAGCACTACATATGGTTTGAATAATTCATATCATTATTTATTAGCAATCTGTCCCGGAGTATAATTAACTAAATAATGATCTAGAGTCAATTAACGTCCTACCAGCTGGATCTGGGGACTCTGGCTTGCCAGAGGAGAGAGCTTGCTTTCTGCAATGAGAAGAATGAAATAGATTGATCTTCATATCAACATCCATTCTGAAGAGACAGAGAGAGACAGAGAGAGACAGGGGAGAGGGCTTGCTTTCTGCAATGAGAAGAATGAAATAGATTGATCTTCATATCAACATCCGTTCTGAAGAGACAGAGAGAGACAGAGAGAGACAGGGGAGAGGGAGAGAGAGAGAGAGGGGGTGAGATTAAAGCCAAAGAGAGAAAGAGAGGAGGCGAGAGACAGAGTGAAAGAGGGATAGAAATTGAGGGGGTAGCATGAGAGAGAGAGGGAGAGGACAAGAGGGGGTAGCATGAGAGAGAGAGGGAGAGGACGAGAGGGGGTAGCATGAGAGAGAGAGGGAGAGGACAAGAGGGGGTAGCATGAGAGAGAGAGGGAGAGGACAAGAGGGGGTAGCATGAGAGAGAGAGGGAGAGGACAAGAGGGGGTAGCATGAGAGAGAGAGGGAGAGGACGAGAGGGGGTAGCATGAGAGAGAGAGGGAGAGGACGAGAGGGGGTAGCATGAGAGCGAGAGGGAGAGGACGAGAGGGGGTAGCATGAGAGAGAGAGGGAGAGGACAAGAGGGGGTAGCATGAGAGAGAGAGGGAGAGGACGAGAGGGGGTAGCATGAGAGAGAGAGGGAGAGGACGAGAGGGGGTAGCATGAGAGAGAGAGGGAGAGGACGAGAGGGGGTAGCATGAGAGAGAGAGGGAGAGGACGAGAGGGGGTAGCATGAGAGAGAGAGGGAGAGGACGAGAGGGGGTAGCATGAGAGAGAGAGAGGGGAAAGAAGAGAAAATGAAAAAGATAATCAGGGGTATCACACCACCAAAATAGTTAATTAATTTAACACAATTCAATGAAGTCTCCCTCTCATCAATGAGATGTGGCTTCAGTGATTCCAGCTGACTTCAAACCGACACAAAAAAATATCACACTAAAGGAAAAGGGGAATACAGATTGAGTGAACTGGAGATGGGAAGGAGGAATAATTGGTTCAACTCTAAACTCGTTATCTGGGAACACACAATTAGAGGAATGAAGGCGTTAGCCGTCTTGCTGTAAAGTGCACAGCCCTCCAGGGTGGGTTATGTGCGACATCTCCTTCCAATTATATGACATTATCAGGGTCTAACGCAAGGGTTACGCACCATACACGCTTCCACTCCTCTACACACACACACACGCACGCACGCACGCACGCACGCACGAACACACGCACGCACGCACACACACACACACACGCACACACGCACACATGCACGCACGCACACACACACACACACGCACACACACACACACACACGCACACGCACATGCGCACACACACACACAAACACATATGCACACACACGCACACACAGATTCCCTTTCCCCTCACCACCACAAAACTCATTAAAGACCTTCTCCCAGCCCTGCTCAGACAGCCGTTACAGAACGCTAACCTTTCCTTAACACACACACTCAACTCAACCACGTTTCTTCTACTCCTTCTAAACTAGGGGGAGTTAGTTCACACTAGCCACTAACCCTCAACTCTGAGTGCTCAACAGCCCATCACTCTCCTCCTTGTGTTTCTCTGTGTGTTTTAGCCTGAAGGTCTTGGTCTGTCTGGTTCTGCAATTAGGTTGTAGGTTGTCCTGACGATCTAACTTCGTTCTCTTCTCCACACAAGATGGGTGCGTCCCAATATGCACCTTATTTTCTGTTTGACCTATGACTCCTGGTCAAAATAAGTGCACTATATAGGACAACGGTTGTCATTTGGGACACGACTGATGCCACCCCCCCCCCCACACCACCATTAATACTGGACAGGGAAATCACCCTGACACCCTGGATGAAATAGATACACACTTTGTCTATAGCAGAACACACACACACAGGAATAGGCACATGCTTTCTTAATGACATTGTGACAGCCTGCCTTGTAGCAACCGGGACATGTAAAGTGTGCCCACTCAGGATGGAACCATGACTAATGTACATATAGTATATTAGTAGATATTATATATTTATGTATAAAAAGGACACCTAGATGCACCCAAACATGCAAAAAGGCAACCATGCATGCAGGCAAGAAAGCATGCAGGCAAGAAAGCATGCACGAATGAACACAAACACACACAAATGCTAATAAACTATCAGAGAATGTAAGAGTTGTGCATGGGGTCTCTGTGTGTATGTGTGTATGTGTGTGTGTGTGTGTGTGTGTGTGTGTGTGTGTGTGTGTGTGTGTGTGTGTGTGTGTGTGTGTGATAGTTCCCTTCAAGTTCCAGAGATAAATCCCTTCAAGGTAGTTTAAAAGTCAGAGAGGGGATACGAGACGGAAAGAGAGTAACACACACACACACACGGAGAGAGAGAACAAACGAGAGTGAGAAACAGATAAAGACTTTCAGTGACGAGAAAAAGTGTGTATGATGTAATAATTTTGCACGCCCAATTTTTCAGTTTTTGATTTGTTAAAAAAGTTTGAAATATCCAATAAATGTTGTTCCACTTCATGATTGTGTCCCACTTGTTGTTGATTATTCACAAAAAAAATACAGTTTTATATCTTTATGTTTGAAGCCTGAAATGTGACAGAAGGTCGCAAAGTTCAAGGGGGCCAAATACTTTCGCAAGGCACTGTATATGCATATTATTAGTAGATTTGTTTAGAAAACACTCTGAAGTTTCTAAAACTGTTTGAATGATGTCTGTGAGTATAACAGAAGTCATATGGCAGGAAAAAACCTGAGACAAAATCCAACCAGGAAGTGGGAAATCTGAAGTTTGTAGTTTTTCAACTCTTGGCCTATCGAATACACAGTGTCTATGGGGTCAAATTGCACGTCCTAAGGCTTCCACTAGATGTCAACAGTCTTTATAATCTTGTTTCAGGCTTCTACTATGAAGTGGGGGAGAATGAGAGGGGAATGAGTCAGAGGTCTGCCAGAGAGCCACGAGCTGGTGACGGGAGTTCACGTAAGACTTAGCTTGAGTTCCATTGCATTTCTGTAGACAAAGGAATTCTCCGGATGTTATTGAAGATGTATGTTAAAAACATCCTAAAGATTTATTCTATACTTTGTTTGACATGTTTTTACGGATTGTAATGGAACTTTTCGTCTGCTCCTAGTGATCGCGCGTCATGATTTTGGAATACTGGGCTAAATGCGTGAACAAAAAGGAGGTATTTGGACAAAAATGATGGACTTTATCGAACAAAACAAACATTTATTGTGGAACTGAGATTCCTGAGAGTGCATTCTGATGAAGATCATCAAAGGTATGTGAATATTTGTAATGCTATTTCTGACATCTGTTGACTCCACAACATGGTGGATATCTGTTTGGGTTGTTTTGGTCTCTGAGCGCCGTACTCAGATTATAGCATGGTGTGCTTTTTCTGTAAAGTTTTTTTGAAATCTGACACAGCGGTTGCATTAACACCCTGGCCGTTCTACAATCCAATCTTGATGCCCTCAATCTCACACAAATTATCAATGAACCTACCAGGTAAGACTCCAAATCCGTAAACACGGGCACCCTCATAGATGTCATCCTAACTAACTCGACCTCCAAATACACCTCTGCTGTTTTCAATCAAGATCTCAGCGATCACTGCCTCATTGCCTGCATCCTAATGGGTCTGCGACCAAACGACCACCATTCATCACTGTCAAACGCTCCCTAAAACACTTCTGCAAGCGGGCCTTTCTAATCGACCTGGCCGGGGTATCCTGGAATTACATTGACCTCATCCCGTCAGTAGATGATGCCTAGCTAATCTTTAAAAGTGCCTTCCTCACCATCTTAAAGAAGCATGCCCTGTTCAAAAAATGTAGAACTAGGAATAGATATAGTCCTTCGTTCACTCCAGACCTGTCTGCCCTTAACCAGCACAAAAACATCCTGTGGCTTTCTGCATTAGCATCGAACATCCCCCGTGATATGCAACTTTTCAGGGAAGTTAGGAACAAATACACACTGGCAGTTAGGAAAGCTAAGGCTATCTCTTTCAAACATAAATTTGCATCCTGTAGTACTAACTCAAAAAAGTTATGGGACACAGTAAAGTCCATGGAGAATAAGTGCACCTCCTCCCAGCTGCCCACTGCTCTGAGGCTAGGAAACACTGTCACCACTGATAAATCCACTATAATTGAGAATTTCAATAAGCATTTCCCTACGACTGGCCATTCTTTCCACCTGGCTACCCTTACCCCGGTCAACTGCCTGGCACCCTCCACAGCAACCCGCCAAAGCCCCCACCATTTCTCCTTTACCCAAATCCAGATAGCTGATGTTCTGAAAGAGCTGCAAAGTCTGGACACCTACATGTACATATCTGCCGGGCCAGACAATCTGGACCCTCTCTTTCTAAAATGATCTGCCGTAATTGTTTCAACCCCTATTACTAGCCTGTTCAACCTCTCTTTCGTATCGTCTGAGATTCCCATAGATTGTAAAGCTGCCGCGATCATCCCCCTCTTCAAACGGGGAGACACTCTAGACCCAAACTGCTACAGACCTTTATCTATCCTTCCCTGTCTTTCAAAGGTCTTCGAAAGCCAAGTTAACAAACAGATCACCGACCATTTTAAATCCCACCGTACCTTATCCGCTATGCAATCTGGTTTCAGAGCTGGTCATGGGTGCACCTCAGCCATGCTCAAGGTCGTATGCATCCTTCACTCATGCTGCCAAACATATCCTCGTAAACATTTTGTCACCAAAGCCCCATCCACTACCCACCATTGCGACCTGTACGCTCTCGTTGGTTGGCCCTTGCTTAATACTCGTCGCCAAACCCACTGGCTACAGGTCATCTACAAGTCTCTGCTAGGTAAAGCCCCACTTTATCTCAGCTCACTGGTCACCATAGCAGCACCCACTTGTAGCACGTGCTCCAGCAGGTATATCTCACTGGTCACCCCCAAAGCCAATTCCTCCTTTGGTCAACTTTCCTTCCAGTTCTCTACTGCCAATGACTGGAACGAACTGAAAAAATCTGTGAAGCCAGAGATTCATATCTCCCTCACTAGCTTTAAGCACCAGCTGTCAGAGCAGCTCACAGATCACTGCACCTGTACATAGCCCATCTGTAAACAGCCCATCTATCTACGTACCTCATCCCCATACTGTATTTATTAAATGTTTTATCTTGCTCCTTTGCACCCCAGTATCTGTACTTGAACATCCATCTTCTGCACATCTACCATTCCAGTGTTTAATTGCTACATTGTAATTACTTCACCACCATGGCCTATTTATGGCCTTGTACTCCCTTATCTTACCTCATTTGCACTCACTGTATATAGACTTTTTGTTTTCTTTTGTTCTACTGTATTATTGACTATGTTTTGTTTACTCCATGTGTAACTCTATGTTTTTGTATGTGTCGAATTGCTATGCTTTATCTTGGAAATGAGAACTTGTTCTCAACTGGCCTACCTCGTTAAATATAGGTGTTCTCAACTAGTCTACCTGGTTAAATAAAGGTGTTCTCAACTAGTCTACCTGGTTAAATAAAGGTGTTCTCAACTAGTCTACCTGGTTAAATAAAGGTGTTCTCAACTAGCCTACCTGGTTAAATAAAGGTGTTCTAAAAATATGTGTTTTATTAAAAAAAATATGTACCCTCTTCTCGTCTTTTCTTCCTATATTTACCTCTCTCTACACTTCTATCTCTCTCTCTCTCTACACCTCTATCTCTCTCTACACCTCTATCTCTCTCTCTCTCTCTACACCTCTATCTCTCTCTCTCTCTCTACACTTCTATCTCTCTCTCTACACTTCTATCTCTCTCTCTACACCTCTATCTCTCTCTCTCTCTACACCTCTATCTCTCTCTCTCTACACCTCTATCTCTCTCTCTACACCTCTATCTCTCTCTCTACACCTCTATCTCTCTCTCTCTACACCTCTGTCTCTCTCTCTCTCTCTCTACACCTCTATCTCTCTCTCTACACCTCTCTCTCTCTACACCTCTATCTCTCTCTCTACAACTCTATCTCTCTCTCTCTCTACACCTCTTTCTCTCTCTCTCTCTCGCTCTCTCTCACTCTACACCTCTCTATCTCTCTCTCCTACTCACTCTCTCTCTCTCTCACTCACTCACTCACTCACTCACTCACTCACTCACTCACTCACTCACTCACTCACTCACTCACTCACTCACTCACTCACTATCTCTCTCCCTATATTTCTCACATTCTTCCCATCTGCCTCTGTCATTCTCTCTCTCTTCCCTGTGGTTCTCTCTCCCTCATTACCAGGTTGCTGTAGCTCCATGTTGGTTAAACACCTGCTAAGGCTGACCCCTGTGTACCTGTCACAGAGAAACAAGCTGTTATCTCTCTCCTCCACTAGCTGTATCCCTCCTCCTCTCCACTACCAGTCCTGGCTCTCCTGTTCTATCATCCTCTATCAGTCGTGGCTTTGCTGTTCTGTCCTCCTCTCCCTGCTATTCCCTTACTGTGTGTCTCAATCCTCCTCTCACTTCTCCTCTCACCTCTCATCTCAATCCTCCTCACACTCCTCCTCTCACTGCCCCTCTTACTCCCCCTATCACTCCTCCAATCACTCCCACTCTCACTCCTCATCTCACTCCTCATCTCACACCTCCACTCAAACCTCCACTCACACATCTCACACCTCCTCTCACTCTCCCTCTCACTCCTCCAATCACTCCCACTCTCACTCCTCCTCTCACCTCACTCCTCCTTTCACTCCTCCTCTCACTACTCCACTCACTCCTCCTCTCAGTCCTCCTCTCAGTCCTCCTCTCACTCCTCCTCTCACTCCTCCTTTCACTCCCCATCTCACTCCTCCTCTCACTCCCTCGCTCACTCACCTCTCTCCAACACAGGATTTTTGAATGCTACCCCTTCCTCTGTCTTCCTTACATACAACATCGGTAAGGTCCCTAAGTCAAGTACTGACTTTAAGAACAGATTCAACTAGAATCACCAGGGAGCTGTTTGAAAGCCTCATAAAGAAGAGCAATGATTGGTAGATGGGTAGTAATAACAAATCAGACATAGAATATATATTTAAGCATGGTCAAGGAAATGTTTCATTTTATTAAACCTTTATTTAATTAGGCAAGTCAGTTTAAGAAATTCTTATTTACAATGACGGCTTACCCCGGCAGAACCACGGCAAAACGATGCTGGGCCAATTGTGCACCACCCTATGGGACTCCCAATAACGGCCGGCTGTGATACAGCCTGGAATTCAACCAGGGTCTGTAGTGACACCTCTATCATTCAGATGCAGTGCCTTAGACCACTGCGCCAATGGGAGCCCACCAATAATTATGCTGTGGATGATGTATTAAACCACACAGAAACATCAAAGACACAGTCGTCCTTCTGAACTGCGCAGCAGGACAGGAATGCAACCGCACAGGGATGTCACCACGAGGCCATTTTAAAACAACTACGGAGTTCAATGGCTGTGATGGGAGAAAACTGAGAATGGATCAACAACATTGTAGTGATTCCATAATGACCTAGATGACAGAGTGAAAAGAAGCATAACAATATACAGAATACAAATATTCCAAAACATGTATTCTGTACGCATCAAGGCATTAAAGTGATACTGAAAGAAAAACACAGCAAAATAATTCACTTTTTGGCCTAAATACAAAGCCTTATGTTTGAGGTAATTCCAACACAACACTGAGGAACTGCCTCCTTATTTTCAAGCATGGTGGTGGCTGCATCATGTTATGGGTATGCTTGACAGTGGCAAATACTGGGGAGTTTTCTGGATAAAAAGAAATGGGATGGAGCTAAGCACAGGCAAAATCCTAAAATCCTTCAGTCTGCTTCATACCAGTCACTGGGAGAGGAATTGACCTTTCAGCAGGACAATAACCTACAACACAAGGCCAAATCTACACTGGAGTTGCTTGCCAAAAAGACAGTGAATGTTCCTGAGTGGCCAAGCTACAGTTTTGACTTAAACCTGTTTGGAAATGTATGGCAATATTTGAAAATTGCTGCCTATATATTGACAGATCTTGAATAATTTTCTAAAAGAATACCATGTTTTACAATCGCTAGGACCCATTTCTCAATACTTAGGTCACTTTTTCAAAACACTTCACACTGTTCTCTTAACAAACTTTCTGCTTGGCACAGCAGTTCATTTCACATCCAATATGCACTAAAACTACCAAAACACTTCACACATGTCTCACCTCAAATCATACTTCCATAACACTAGCAAAGGTTGTCACCCAACAAGCACTCTTTGTCACTCATAAAACAATGACCTAAACAACACTAACAACAGGTAGCATTACACAATGTTTACTTTTGTCAAATGTCTTTACAAAACAAGAATGACACCTCTCTGCTGTTTAGAATTCACTGCAGTATATTTTACAGTAATGAATCAGACAGAATGCAATATGCTTCCATTTATTTTATGTCATTTTTTGGCATTGAGTGATTCCAAAATAGAATTTGATATACACTGTCATGACGTTGCCCTCTTTAGGTACACTCAGGCTGCTGTGACCTCAGGTTGTAAATTCCTGGAGGAGATTATCTCCTCATGGCCACAGTATAGAGAGAGAGTGAGTTTCATAGACAGAACAAAGGAACTTCTTCCACATCACAGAACTGGAGAACCGAACAACATTTATGTTCTGGAGAAGGTATAAAAGATCGGTGAAGAATCCAGCTACGAACTGGTCCGTTTGGTACAATTTTGTGAAACTCATGAGAGACAATACATTACCATAACGCCGTTTATACAATAGCCTCAGTAATGAGGCTTACATCTAATTGTTGTATAAAATCAATGAGTGAGGATGGAACTGTTTGTGAAATTGTGTAATGGGATTTTGGACTGTTTAATGAAGGAAACTCCTATTCCCTAAAAAGTTTCACTAAGTCCTTGACACGCCCCCAGGGGCACAGACAGGACCGGGCGTCATGAGACAGCCCTTTTCGATGTTCCGAATAAAACCCTCACCTGGGTTTTCTATCACCAGACCATGTTTCTCTCAATTATGAGAGGACAAAGGTTGCAGACCAGCTTACCTCGATAACGAGAGGGCCAAGGTTTGAGATGAGACCAGCTTACCTCGATAACGAGAGGGCGAAGGTTTGAGAGGAGACCAGCTTACCTCGATAACGAGAGGGCCAAGGTTTGAGAGGAGACCAGCTTACCTCGATAACGAGAGGGCCAAGGTTTGAGAGGAGACCAGCTTACCTCGATATCGAGAGGGCCAAGGTTTGAGAGGAGACCAGCTTACCTCGATAACGAGAGGGCCAAGGTTTGAGAGGAGACCAGCTTACCTCGATAACGAGAGGGCCAAGTTTTGAGAGGAGACCATAAACCTAAGGTTTGAGTAGATGGCTGAATCTTTTAACCATACAACGTGGTTAAACTCTTAGACTATCGATAGCGACAGAATAAGAACAAGTCTTTGATATTGCTGAATCTTTTAACCATACAACGTGGTTAAACTCTTAGACTATCGATAGAGACAGAATAAGAACAAGTCTTTGATATTAATTACTAGTCTGCAGCTAGGAATTCTGTATCATTGAACGCAAAGACCGACAACCGCCGAAGCATCTATCCTATAACGACATGAATGAATATCACTCTGAACTATACATTCTAACCACGAAAGAGAGAGAGAGAGAGAGAGAGAGAGGACGGACAGACTCTCCAACAGAAACAAACTTCTCAACAAAGATCCCGACGACACACTGAGCGTAAATATATATATATTGATTGCAATTGCAATGAGTGAGCGTTCTTGTGCAAAGTATTAGCATTTCAATTGTTATAATTATTAACTTTGTAGTGTCTCATCTCAGTCGTCCCTCACTTCCCTTTTCGTCCACAAAGCTGCAATACCTGTTTATCCCACTAGGGAAACTCCGTTATCATTTCCTTGTAACTATCTACTGTTTGTTTATGCATTTCTGTGAATCACTTAGTTAGTAAATAAATGGTTTAAGACAATTGATAACCAACAATTTACGACGTTTGGAATGAGACTAACATGAGGTAAATAATAATTAATTAATTCGAAGACTAAGTGATCAGATATTCAAATATCTGAAAGTTATGTTAGGAAAATTATAACTTTATAATCTGAATATTTTCCTTGATGTCCCAACTTCCTAGTCAATTACAGTTACATGATTAATGATTTTAATCGCGTAATAATAATTACAGAGAGTTGTTTGATAAATAAGTCTTCAGTTTAATGATGCCAAAGACACGACAACACCATCTACCGATACAGATACAGTCGCAATGCAGTCAACCCTGACTTCTGCATTTGGCCACAGGTTCTCATCCACATCTCATCTTAAGTCCTCTTGGGCAATAAAACCTAGGAAAGAATATTTTGGCATGCCTGGTCCATCCCTGGCAATCTTCTACAGATATGTCCAGGCATCCAGCATTCATTGCGTCCAGCAGGGACATTTGATCATGTGGGTGGTGGTCATAAACCTTCCACCTCCTTGATGAAAAGTAACACCATCCTGGGATGGCTTGCATACTGCTCTGTGACTTCACGGGAGTGGTGAAATGCCACGTTGTCCCATACAATTACAAAACGTTGGCCGATTTCACCTCACTGCAACCCTTTGCTCACCTGGAACAACCCTTCCATAGGGTTGTGAAAATACTGCCCCCTACCCCAAAGAAGTTATTCACGTAATAATAATTACAGAGAATTGATTTGATAAACTAACAGTCTTCAGTTTAATGATGCCAAAGACACGACACTGCCAACACTCTGTCCTGAATCTCTGAGTTTTTTTCCATTGTTTTTGATGACCATATCGATGAATGCAGTTTCCTGCACAGCAGTGAAAATCCTACCTCTCCCACCTGTGGGAGGTAACCGTTGGGTCCTAAGCAGAAATACAAAAACAATTACACACAAGTGGGTTTGGAGGCTTTGCTCAATTTACTTCTGTAATGTGCAGTTCAGTCAGATGAACTTGCAGAATGCACAACTTACCTGTTGTTTTCTGGAAATTTCTCACAATAGATACCACTGTTGAGCGTTGCAGATTTGGCTGCACTCTCAGACCAGCCTCTCGTTGATAGACCGTGATTTATTACATGATCAATTATAGTAGCCCTAATCTCATCTGAGACTACAGCTCTTGATCTTCCTATGTTTTCTTCCACCACACATGGGTACTCCTCATCCTCTCCCTCTCCCAGCCACTCTTCTTCCTCTGTCAGCCACTTCTTTATCTCTTACTCCTCTCCCTCTCCCAGCCACTCTTCTTCCTCTGTCAGCCATTTCTCTATCTCTTACTCCTCTCCCTCTCCCAGCCACTCTTCTTCCTCTGTCAGCCACTTCTTTATCTCTTACTCCTCTCCCTCTCCCTCTCCCAGCCACTCTTCTTCCTCTGTCAGCCACTTCTCTATCTCTTACTCCTCTCCCTCTCCCAGCCACTCTTCTTCCTCTGTCAGCCACTTCTCTATCTCTTACTCCTCATCCTCTCCCTCTCCCAGCCACTCTTCTTCCTCTGTCAGCCACTTCTTTATCTCTTACTCCTCTCCCTCTCCCTCTCCCAGCCACTCTTCTTCCTCTGTCAGCCACTTCTCTATCTCTTACTCCTCTCCCTCTCCCAGCCACTCTTCTTCCTCTGTCAGCCACTTCTCTATCTCTTACTCCTCATCCTCTCCCTCTCCCAGCCACTCTTCTTCCTCTGTCAGCCACTTCTTTATCTCTTACTCCTCTCCCTCTCCCTCTCCCAGCCACTCTTCTTCCTCTTTCAGCCACTTCTCTATCTCTTACTCCTCTCCCTCTCCCAGCCACTCTTCTTCCTCTGTCAGCCACTTCTCTATCTCTTACTCCTCTTCCTCTCCCTCTCCCAGCCACTCTTCTTCCTCTGTCAGCCATTTCTCTATCTCTTACTCCTCTCCCTCTCCCAGCCACTCTTCTTCCTCTGTCAGCCACTTCTCTATCTCTTACTCCTCTCCCTCTCCCAGCCACTCTTCTTCCTCTGTCAGCCATTTCTCTATCTCTTACTCCTCTCCCTCTCCCAGCCACTCTTCTTCCTCTGTCAGCCACTTCTCTATCTCTTACTCCTCTCCCTCTCCCTCTCCCAGCCACTCTTCTTCCTCTGTCAGCCACTTCTTTATCTCTTACTCCTCTCCCTCTCCCTCTCCCAGCCACTCTTCTTCCTCTTTCAGCCACTTCTCTATCTCTTACTCCTCTCCCTCTCCCAGCCACTCTTCTTCCTCTGTCAGCCACTTCTTTATCTCTTACTCCTCTCCCTCTCCCTCTCCCAGCCACTCTTCTTCCTCTGTCAGCCACTTCTTTATCTCTTACTCCTCTCCCTCTCCCTCTCCCTCTCCCAGCCACTCTTCTTCCTCTGTCAGCCACTTCTCTATCTCTTACTCCTCTCCCTCTCCCAGCCACTCTTCTTCCTCTGTCAGCCACTTCTCTATCTCTTACTCCTCTCCCTCTCCCAGCCACTCTTCTTCCTCTGTCAGCCACTTCTCTATCTCTTACTCCTCATCCTCTCCCTCTCCCAGCCACTCTTCTTCCTCTGTCAGCCACTTCTTTATCTCTTACTCCTCTCCCTCTCCCTCTCCCAGCCACTCTTCTTCCTCTTTCAGCCACTTCTCTATCTCTTACTCCTCTCCCTCTCCCAGCCACTCTTCTTCCTCTGTCAGCCACTTCTCTATCTCTTACTCCTCTTCCTCTCCCTCTCCCAGCCACTCTTCTTCCTCTGTCAGCCATTTCTCTATCTCTTACTCCTCTCCCTCTCCCAGCCACTCTTCTTCCTCTGTCAGCCACTTCTCTATCTCTTACTCCTCTCCCTCTCCCAGCCACTCTTCTTCCTCTGTCAGCCATTTCTCTATCTCTTACTCCTCTCCCTCTCCCAGCCACTCTTCTTCCTCTGTCAGCCACTTCTCTATCTCTTACTCCTCTCCCTCTCCCTCTCCCAGCCACTCTTCTTCCTCTGTCAGCCACTTCTTTATCTCTTACTCCTCTCCCTCTCCCTCTCCCAGCCACTCTTCTTCCTCTTTCAGCCACTTCTCTATCTCTTACTCCTCTCCCTCTCCCAGCCACTCTTCTTCCTCTGTCAGCCACTTCTTTATCTCTTACTCCTCTCCCTCTCCCTCTCCCAGCCACTCTTCTTCCTCTGTCAGCCACTTCTTTATCTCTTACTCCTCTCCCTCTCCCTCTCCCAGCCACTCTTCTTCCTCTGTCAGCCACTTCTCTATCTCTTACTCCTCTCCCTCTCCCAGCCACTCTTCTTCCTCTGTCAGCCACTTCTCTATCTCTTACTCCTCTCCCTCTCCCAGCCACTCTTCTTCCTCTGTCAGCCACTTCTCTATCTCTTACTCCTCTCCCTCTCCCAGCCACTCTTCTTCCTCTGTCAGCCACTTCTCTATCTCTTACTCCTCTTCCTCTCCCAGCCACTCTTCTTCCTCTGTCAGCCACTTCTCTATCTCTTACTCCTCTCCCTCTCCCTCTCCCAGCCACTCTTCTTCCTCTGTCAGCCACTTCTCTATCTCTTACTCCTCTCCCTCTTCCTCTCCCAGCCACTCTTCTTCCTCTGTCAGCCACTTCTTTATCTCTTACTCCTCTCCCTCTCCCAGCCACTCTTCTTCCTCTGTCAGCCACTTCTCTATCTCTTACTCCTCTCCCTCTCCCAGCCACTCTTCTTCCTCTGTCAGCCACTTCTTTATCTCTTACTCCTCTCCCTCTCCCAGCCACTCTTCTTCCTCTGTCAGCCACTTATCTATCTCTTACTCCTCTCCCTCTCCCAGCCACTCTTCTTCCTCTGTCAGTCACTTCTTTATCTCTTACTCCTCTCCCTCTCCCAGCCACTCTTCTTCCTCTGTCAGCCACTTCTCTATCTCTTACTCCTCTCCCTCTCCCAGCCACTCTTCTTCCTCTGTCAGCCACTTCTCTATCTCTTACTCCCCTCCCTCTCCCAGCCACTCTTCTTCCTCTGTCTGCCACTTCTCTATCTCTTACTCCTCTTCCTCTCCCTCTCCCAGCCACTCTTCTTCCTCTGTCAGCCACTTCTTTATCTCTTACTCCTCTCCCTCTCCCTCTCCCAGCCACTCTTCTTCCTCTGTCAGCCACTTCTCTATCTCTTACTCCTCTCCCTCTCCCAGCCACTCTTCTTCCTCTGTCAGCCACTTCTCTATCTCTTACTCCTCTCCCTCTCCCTCTCCCAGCCACTCTTCTTCCTCTGTCATCCATTTCTCTATCTCTTACTCCTCTCCCTCTCCCAGCCACTCTTCTTCCTCTGTCAGCCACTTCTCTATCTCTTACTCCTCTCCCTCTCCCAGCCACTCTTCTTCCTCTGTCAGTCACTTCTCTATCTCTTACTCCTCTCCCTCTCCCAGCCACTCTTCTTCCTCTGTCAGCCATTTCTCTATCTCTTACTCCTCTCCCTCTCCCAGCCACTCTTCTTCCTCTGTCAGCCACTTCTTTATCTCTTACTCCTCTCCCTCTCCCTCTCCCAGCCACTCTTCTTCCTCTGTCAGCCACTTCTCTATCTCTTACTCCTCTCCCTCTCCCAGCCACTCTTCTTCCTCTGTCAGCCACTTCTTTATCTCTTACTCCTCTCCCTCTCCCTCTCCCAGCCACTCTTCTTCCTCTGTCAGCCACTTCTCTATCTCTTACTCCTCTCCCTCTCCCAGCCACTCTTCTTCCTCTGTCAGCCACTTCTCTATCTCTTACTCCTCTCCCTCTCCCTCTCCCAGCCACTCTTCTTCCTCTGTCAGCCATTTCTCTATCTCTTACTCCTCTCCCTCTCCCAGCCACTCTTCTTCCTCTGACAGCCACTTCTCTATCTCTTACTCCTCTCCCTCTCCCAGCCACTCTTCTTCCTCTGTCAGTCACTTCTCTATCTCTTACTCCTCTCCCTCTCCCAGCCACTCTTCTTCCTCTGTCAGCCATTTCTCTATCTCTTACTCCTCTCCCTCTCCCAGCCACTCTTCTTCCTCTGTCAGCCACTTCTTTATCTCTTACTCCTCTCCCTCTCCCTCTCCCAGCCACTCTTCTTCCTCTGTCAGCCACTTCTCTATCTCTTACTCCTCTTCCTCTCCCTCTCCCAGCCACTCTTCTTCCTCTGTCAGCCACTTCTCTATCTCTTACTCCTCTCCCTCTCCCTCTCCCAGCCACTCTTCTTCCTCTGTCAGCCACTTCTCTATCTCTTACTCCTCTCCCTCTCCCAGCCACTCTTCTTCCTCTGTCAGCCACTTCTCTATCTCTTACTCCTCTCCCTCTCCCAGCCACTCTTCTTCCTCTGTCAGCCACTTCTTTATCTCTTACTCCTCTCCCTCTCCCTCTCCCAGCCACTCTTCTTCCTCTGTCAGCCACTTCTCTATCTCTTACTCCTCTCCCTCTCCCAGCCACTCTTCTTCCTCTGTCAGCCACTTCTCTATCTCTTACTCCTCTCCCTCTCCCTCTCCCAGCCACTCTTCTTCCTCTGTCAGCCACTTCTCTATCTCTTACTCCTCTCCCTCTCCCAGCCACTCTTCTTCCTCTGTCAGCCACTTCTCTATCTCTTACTCCTCTCCCTCTCCCAGCCACTCTTCTTCCTCTGTCAGCCACTTCTTTATCTCTTACTCCTCTCCCTCTCCCTCTCCCAGCCACTCTTCTTCCTCTGTCAGCCATTTCTCTATCTCTTACTCCTCTCCCTCTCCCTCTCCCAGCCACTCTTCTTCCTCTGTCAGCCATTTCTCTATCTCTTACTCCTCTTCCTCTCCCAGCCACTCTTCTTCCTCTGTCAGCCACTTCTCTATCTCTTACTCCTCTCCCTCTCCCAGCCACTCTTCTTCCTCTGTCAGCCACTTCTCTATCTCTTACTCCTCTTCCTCTCCCTCTCCCAGCCACTCTTCTTCCTCTGTCAGCCACTTCCTTATCTCTTACTCCTCTTCCTCTCCCTCTCCCAGCCACTCTTCTTCCTCTGTCAGCCACTTCTCTATCTCTTACTCCTCTCCCTCTCCCAGCCACTCTTCTTCCTCTGTCAGCCACTTCTCTATCTCTTACTCCTCTCCCTCTCCCAGCCACTCTTCTTCCTCTGTCAGCCACTTCTCTATCTCTTACTCCTCTCCCTCTCCCAGCCACTCTTCTTCCTCTGTCAGCCACTTCTCTATCTCTTACTCCTCTCCCTCTCCCTCTCCCAGCCACTCTTCTTCCTCTGTCAGCCACTTCTCTATCTCTTACTCCTCTCCCTCTCCCAGCCACTCTTCTTCCTCTGTCAGCCACTTCTCTGTCTCTTACTCCTCTTCCTCTCCCAGCCACTCTTCTTCCTCTGTCAGCCACTTCTTTATCTCTTACTCCTCTCCCTCTCCCTCTCCCAGCCACTCTTCTTCCTCTGTCAGCCACTTCTCTATCTCTTACTCCTCTCCCTCTCCCAGCCACTCTTCTTCCTCTGTCAGCCACTTCTTTATCTCTTACTCCTCTCCCTCTCCCTCTCCCAGCCACTCTTCTTCCTCTGTCAGCCACTTCTCTATCTCTTACTCCTCTCCCTCTCCCAGCCATTCTTCTTCCTCTGTCAGCCACTTCTCTATCTCTTACTCCTCTCCCTCTTCCTCTCCCAGCCACTCTTCTTCCTCTGTCAGCCACTTCTTTATCTCTTACTCCTCTCCCTCTTCCTCTCCCAGCCACTCTTCTTCCTCTGTCAGCCATTTCTCTATCTCTTACTCCTCTCCCTCTCCCAGCCACTCTTCTTCCTCTGTCAGCCACTTCTTTATCTCTTACTCCTCTTCCTCTCCCAGCCACTCTTCTTCCTCTTTCAGCCACTTCTCTATCTCTTACTCCTCTCCCTCTCCCAGCCACTCTTCTTCCTCTGTCAGCCACTTCTCTATCTCTTACTCCTCTTCCTCTCCCTCTCCCAGCCACTCTTCTTCCTCTGTCAGCCACTTCTCTATCTCTTACTCCTCTCCCTCTCCCAGCCACTCTTCTTCCTCTGTCAGCCACTTCTCTATCTCTTACTCCTCTCCCTCTCCCAGCCACTCTTCTTCCTCTGTCAGCCACTTCTCTATCTCTTACTCCTCTCCCTCTCCCAGCCACTCTTCTTCCTCTGTCATCCATTTCTCTATCTCTTACTCCTCTCCCTCTCCCAGCCACTCTTCTTCCTCTGTCAGCCACTTCTCTATCTCTTACTCCTCTCCCTCTCCCAGCCACTCTTCTTCCTCTGTCAGTCACTTCTCTATCTCTTACTCCTCTCCCTCTCCCAGCCACTCTTCTTCCTCTGTCAGCCATTTCTCTATCTCTTACTCCTCTCCCTCTCCCAGCCACTCTTCTTCCTCTGTCAGCCACTTCTTTATCTCTTACTCCTCTCCCTCTCCCTCTCCCAGCCACTCTTCTTCCTCTGTCAGCCACTTCTCTATCTCTTACTCCTCTCCCTCTCCCAGCCACTCTTCTTCCTCTGTCAGCCACTTCTTTATCTCTTACTCCTCTCCCTCTCCCTCTCCCAGCCACTCTTCTTCCTCTGTCAGCCACTTCTCTATCTCTTACTCCTCTCCCTCTCCCAGCCATTCTTCTTCCTCTGTCAGCCACTTCTCTATCTCTTACTCCTCTCCCTCTTCCTCTCCCAGCCACTCTTCTTCCTCTGTCAGCCACTTCTTTATCTCTTACTCCTCTCCCTCTTCCTCTCCCAGCCACTCTTCTTCCTCTGTCAGCCATTTCTCTATCTCTTACTCCTCTCCCTCTCCCAGCCACTCTTCTTCCTCTGTCAGCCACTTATCTATCTCTTACTCCTCTCCCTCTCCCAGCCACTCTTCTTCCTCTGTCAGTCACTTCTTTATCTCTTACTCCTCTCCCTCTCCCAGCCACTCTTCTTCCTCTGTCAGCCACTTCTCTATCTCTTACTCCTCTCCCTCTCCCAGCCACTCTTCTTCCTCTGTCAGCCACTTCTCTATCTCTTACTCCCCTCCCTCTCCCAGCCACTCTTCTTCCTCTGTCTGCCACTTCTCTATCTCTTACTCCTCTTCCTCTCCCTCTCCCAGCCACTCTTCTTCCTCTGTCAGCCACTTCTTTATCTCTTACTCCTCTCCCTCTCCCTCTCCCAGCCACTCTTCTTCCTCTGTCAGCCACTTCTCTATCTCTTACTCCTCTCCCTCTCCCAGCCACTCTTCTTCCTCTGTCAGCCACTTCTCTATCTCTTACTCCTCTCCCTCTCCCTCTCCCAGCCACTCTTCTTCCTCTGTCATCCATTTCTCTATCTCTTACTCCTCTCCCTCTCCCAGCCACTCTTCTTCCTCTGTCAGCCACTTCTCTATCTCTTACTCCTCTCCCTCTCCCAGCCACTCTTCTTCCTCTGTCAGTCACTTCTCTATCTCTTACTCCTCTCCCTCTCCCAGCCACTCTTCTTCCTCTGTCAGCCATTTCTCTATCTCTTACTCCTCTCCCTCTCCCAGCCACTCTTCTTCCTCTGTCAGCCACTTCTTTATCTCTTACTCCTCTCCCTCTCCCTCTCCCAGCCACTCTTCTTCCTCTGTCAGCCACTTCTCTATCTCTTACTCCTCTCCCTCTCCCAGCCACTCTTCTTCCTCTGTCAGCCACTTCTTTATCTCTTACTCCTCTCCCTCTCCCTCTCCCAGCCACTCTTCTTCCTCTGTCAGCCACTTCTCTATCTCTTACTCCTCTCCCTCTCCCAGCCATTCTTCTTCCTCTGTCAGCCACTTCTCTATCTCTTACTCCTCTCCCTCTTCCTCTCCCAGCCACTCTTCTTCCTCTGTCAGCCACTTCTTTATCTCTTACTCCTCTCCCTCTTCCTCTCCCAGCCACTCTTCTTCCTCTGTCAGCCATTTCTCTATCTCTTACTCCTCTCCCTCTCCCAGCCACTCTTCTTCCTCTGTCAGCCACTTCTTTATCTCTTACTCCTCTTCCTCTCCCAGCCACTCTTCTTCCTCTTTCAGCCACTTCTCTATCTCTTACTCCTCTCCCTCTCCCAGCCACTCTTCTTCCTCTGTCAGCCACTTCTCTATCTCTTACTCCTCTTCCTCTCCCTCTCCCAGCCACTCTTCTTCCTCTGTCAGCCACTTCTCTATCTCTTACTCCTCTCCCTCTCCCAGCCACTCTTCTTCCTCTGTCAGCCACTTCTCTATCTCTTACTCCTCTCCCTCTCCCAGCCACTCTTCTTCCTCTGTCAGCCACTTCTCTATCTCTTACTCCTCTCCCTCTCCCAGCCACTCTTCTTCCTCTGTCAGCCACTTCTCTATCTCTTACTCCTCTCCCTCTCCCAGCCACTCTTCTTCCTCTGTCAGCCATTTCTCTATCTCTTACTCCTCTCCCTCTCCCAGCCACTCTTCTTCCTCTGTCAGCCACTTCTCTATCTCTTACTCCTCTCCCTCTCCCTCTCCCAGCCACTCTTCTTCCTCTGTCAGCCACTTCTTTATCTCTTACTCCTCTCCCTCTCCCTCTCCCAGCCACTCTTCTTCCTCTTTCAGCCACTTCTCTATCTCTTACTCCTCTCCCTCTCCCAGCCACTCTTCTTCCTCTGTCAGCCACTTCTTTATCTCTTACTCCTCTCCCTCTCCCTCTCCCAGCCACTCTTCTTCCTCTGTCAGCCACTTCTTTATCTCTTACTCCTCTCCCTCTCCCTCTCCCAGCCACTCTTCTTCCTCTGTCAGCCACTTCTCTATCTCTTACTCCTCTCCCTCTCCCAGCCACTCTTCTTCCTCTGTCAGCCACTTCTCTATCTCTTACTCCTCTCCCTCTCCCAGCCACTCTTCTTCCTCTGTCAGCCACTTCTCTATCTCTTACTCCTCTCCCTCTCCCTCTCCCAGCCACTCTTCTTCCTCTGTCATCCATTTCTCTATCTCTTACTCCTCTCCCTCTCCCAGCCACTCTTCTTCCTCTGTCAGCCACTTCTCTATCTCTTACTCCTCTCCCTCTCCCAGCCACTCTTCTTCCTCTGTCAGTCACTTCTCTATCTCTTACTCCTCTCCCTCTCCCAGCCACTCTTCTTCCTCTGTCAGCCATTTCTCTATCTCTTACTCCTCTCCCTCTCCCAGCCACTCTTCTTCCTCTGTCAGCCACTTCTTTATCTCTTACTCCTCTCCCTCTCCCTCTCCCAGCCACTCTTCTTCCTCTGTCAGCCACTTCTCTATCTCTTACTCCTCTCCCTCTCCCAGCCACTCTTCTTCCTCTGTCAGCCACTTCTTTATCTCTTACTCCTCTCCCTCTCCCTCTCCCAGCCACTCTTCTTCCTCTGTCAGCCACTTCTCTATCTCTTACTCCTCTCCCTCTCCCAGCCACTCTTCTTCCTCTGTCAGCCACTTCTCTATCTCTTACTCCTCTCCCTCTCCCTCTCCCAGCCACTCTTCTTCCTCTGTCAGCCATTTCTCTATCTCTTACTCCTCTCCCTCTCCCAGCCACTCTTCTTCCTCTGACAGCCACTTCTCTATCTCTTACTCCTCTCCCTCTCCCAGCCACTCTTCTTCCTCTGTCAGTCACTTCTCTATCTCTTACTCCTCTCCCTCTCCCAGCCACTCTTCTTCCTCTGTCAGCCATTTCTCTATCTCTTACTCCTCTCCCTCTCCCAGCCACTCTTCTTCCTCTGTCAGCCACTTCTTTATCTCTTACTCCTCTCCCTCTCCCTCTCCCAGCCACTCTTCTTCCTCTGTCAGCCACTTCTCTATCTCTTACTCCTCTTCCTCTCCCTCTCCCAGCCACTCTTCTTCCTCTGTCAGCCACTTCTCTATCTCTTACTCCTCTCCCTCTCCCTCTCCCAGCCACTCTTCTTCCTCTGTCAGCCACTTCTCTATCTCTTACTCCTCTCCCTCTCCCAGCCACTCTTCTTCCTCTGTCAGCCACTTCTCTATCTGTTACTCCTCTCCCTCTCCCAGCCACTCTTCTTCCTCTGTCAGCCACTTCTTTATCTCTTACTCCTCTCCCTCTCCCTCTCCCAGCCACTCTTCTTCCTCTGTCAGCCACTTCTCTATCTCTTACTCCTCTCCCTCTCCCAGCCACTCTTCTTCCTCTGTCAGCCACTTCTCTATCTCTTACTCCTCTCCCTCTCCCTCTCCCAGCCACTCTTCTTCCTCTGTCAGCCACTTCTCTATCTCTTACTCCTCTCCCTCTCCCAGCCACTCTTCTTCCTCTGTCAGCCACTTCTCTATCTCTTACTCCTCTCCCTCTCCCAGCCACTCTTCTTCCTCTGTCAGCCACTTCTTTATCTCTTACTCCTCTCCCTCTCCCTCTCCCAGCCACTCTTCTTCCTCTGTCAGCCACTTCTTTATCTCTTACTCCTCTCCCTCTCCCTCTCCCAGCCACTCTTCTTCCTCTTTCAGCCACTTCTCTATCTCTTACTCCTCTCCCTCTCCCAGCCACTCTTCTTCCTCTGTCAGCCACTTCTTTATCTCTTACTCCTCTCCCTCTCCCTCTCCCAGCCACTCTTCTTCCTCTGTCAGCCACTTCTTTATCTCTTACTCCTCTCCCTCTCCCTCTCCCAGCCACTCTTCTTCCTCTGTCAGCCACTTCTCTATCTCTTACTCCTCTCCCTCTCCCAGCCACTCTTCTTCCTCTGTCAGCCACTTCTCTATCTCTTACTCCTCTCCCTCTCCCAGCCACTCTTCTTCCTCTGTCAGCCACTTCTCTATCTCTTACTCCTCTCCCTCTCCCAGCCACTCTTCTTCCTCTGTCAGCCACTTCTCTATCTCTTACTCCTCTTCCTCTCCCAGCCACTCTTCTTCCTCTGTCAGCCACTTCTCTATCTCTTACTCCTCTCCCTCTCCCTCTCCCAGCCACTCTTCTTCCTCTGTCAGCCACTTCTCTATCTCTTACTCCTCTCCCTCTTCCTCTCCCAGCCACTCTTCTTCCTCTGTCAGCCACTTCTTTATCTCTTACTCCTCTCCCTCTCCCAGCCACTCTTCTTCCTCTGTCAGCCACTTCTCTATCTCTTACTCCTCTCCCTCTCCCAGCCACTCTTCTTCCTCTGTCAGCCACTTCTTTATCTCTTACTCCTCTCCCTCTCCCAGCCACTCTTCTTCCTCTGTCAGCCACTTATCTATCTCTTACTCCTCTCCCTCTCCCAGCCACTCTTCTTCCTCTGTCAGTCACTTCTTTATCTCTTACTCCTCTCCCTCTCCCAGCCACTCTTCTTCCTCTGTCAGCCACTTCTCTATCTCTTACTCCTCTCCCTCTCCCAGCCACTCTTCTTCCTCTGTCAGCCACTTCTCTATCTCTTACTCCCCTCCCTCTCCCAGCCACTCTTCTTCCTCTGTCTGCCACTTCTCTATCTCTTACTCCTCTTCCTCTCCCTCTCCCAGCCACTCTTCTTCCTCTGTCAGCCACTTCTTTATCTCTTACTCCTCTCCCTCTCCCTCTCCCAGCCACTCTTCTTCCTCTGTCAGCCACTTCTCTATCTCTTACTCCTCTCCCTCTCCCAGCCACTCTTCTTCCTCTGTCAGCCACTTCTCTATCTCTTACTCCTCTCCCTCTCCCTCTCCCAGCCACTCTTCTTCCTCTGTCATCCATTTCTCTATCTCTTACTCCTCTCCCTCTCCCAGCCACTCTTCTTCCTCTGTCAGCCACTTCTCTATCTCTTACTCCTCTCCCTCTCCCAGCCACTCTTCTTCCTCTGTCAGTCACTTCTCTATCTCTTACTCCTCTCCCTCTCCCAGCCACTCTTCTTCCTCTGTCAGCCATTTCTCTATCTCTTACTCCTCTCCCTCTCCCAGCCACTCTTCTTCCTCTGTCAGCCACTTCTTTATCTCTTACTCCTCTCCCTCTCCCTCTCCCAGCCACTCTTCTTCCTCTGTCAGCCACTTCTCTATCTCTTACTCCTCTCCCTCTCCCAGCCACTCTTCTTCCTCTGTCAGCCACTTCTTTATCTCTTACTCCTCTCCCTCTCCCTCTCCCAGCCACTCTTCTTCCTCTGTCAGCCACTTCTCTATCTCTTACTCCTCTCCCTCTCCCAGCCACTCTTCTTCCTCTGTCAGCCACTTCTCTATCTCTTACTCCTCTCCCTCTCCCTCTCCCAGCCACTCTTCTTCCTCTGTCAGCCATTTCTCTATCTCTTACTCCTCTCCCTCTCCCAGCCACTCTTCTTCCTCTGACAGCCACTTCTCTATCTCTTACTCCTCTCCCTCTCCCAGCCACTCTTCTTCCTCTGTCAGTCACTTCTCTATCTCTTACTCCTCTCCCTCTCCCAGCCACTCTTCTTCCTCTGTCAGCCATTTCTCTATCTCTTACTCCTCTCCCTCTCCCAGCCACTCTTCTTCCTCTGTCAGCCACTTCTTTATCTCTTACTCCTCTCCCTCTCCCTCTCCCAGCCACTCTTCTTCCTCTGTCAGCCACTTCTCTATCTCTTACTCCTCTTCCTCTCCCTCTCCCAGCCACTCTTCTTCCTCTGTCAGCCACTTCTCTATCTCTTACTCCTCTCCCTCTCCCTCTCCCAGCCACTCTTCTTCCTCTGTCAGCCACTTCTCTATCTCTTACTCCTCTCCCTCTCCCAGCCACTCTTCTTCCTCTGTCAGCCACTTCTCTATCTGTTACTCCTCTCCCTCTCCCAGCCACTCTTCTTCCTCTGTCAGCCACTTCTTTATCTCTTACTCCTCTCCCTCTCCCTCTCCCAGCCACTCTTCTTCCTCTGTCAGCCACTTCTCTATCTCTTACTCCTCTCCCTCTCCCAGCCACTCTTCTTCCTCTGTCAGCCACTTCTCTATCTCTTACTCCTCTCCCTCTCCCTCTCCCAGCCACTCTTCTTCCTCTGTCAGCCACTTCTCTATCTCTTACTCCTCTCCCTCTCCCAGCCACTCTTCTTCCTCTGTCAGCCACTTCTCTATCTCTTACTCCTCTCCCTCTCCCAGCCACTCTTCTTCCTCTGTCAGCCACTTCTTTATCTCTTACTCCTCTCCCTCTCCCTCTCCCAGCCACTCTTCTTCCTCTGTCAGCCATTTCTCTATCTCTTACTCCTCTCCCTCTCCCTCTCCCAGCCACTCTTCTTCCTCTGTCAGCCATTTCTCTATCTCTTACTCCTCTTCCTCTCCCAGCCACTCTTCTTCCTCTGTCAGCCACTTCTCTATCTCTTACTCCTCTCCCTCTCCCAGCCACTCTTCTTCCTCTGTCAGCCACTTCTCTATCTCTTACTCCTCTTCCTCTCCCTCTCCCAGCCACTCTTCTTCCTCTGTCAGCCACTTCCTTATCTCTTACTCCTCTTCCTCTCCCTCTCCCAGCCACTCTTCTTCCTCTGTCAGCCACTTCTCTATCTCTTACTCCTCTCCCTCTCCCAGCCACTCTTCTTCCTCTGTCAGCCACTTCTCTATCTCTTACTCCTCTCCCTCTCCCAGCCACTCTTCTTCCTCTGTCAGCCACTTCTCTATCTCTTACTCCTCTCCCTCTCCCAGCCACTCTTCTTCCTCTGTCAGCCACTTCTCTATCTCTTACTCCTCTCCCTCTCCCTCTCCCAGCCACTCTTCTTCCTCTGTCAGCCACTTCTCTATCTCTTACTCCTCTCCCTCTCCCAGCCACTCTTCTTCCTCTGTCAGCCACTTCTCTGTCTCTTACTCCTCTTCCTCTCCCAGCCACTCTTCTTCCTCTGTCAGCCACTTCTTTATCTCTTACTCCTCTCCCTCTCCCTCTCCCAGCCACTCTTCTTCCTCTGTCAGCCACTTCTCTATCTCTTACTCCTCTTCCTCTTCCTCTCCCAGCCACTCTTCTTCCTCTGTCAGCCACTTCTTTATCTCTTACTCCTCTTCCTCTCCCTCTCCCAGCCACTCTTCTTCCTCTGTCAGCCACTTCTTTATCTCTTACTCCTCTCCCTCTTCCTCTCCCAGCCATTCTTCTTCCTCTGTCAGCCACTTCTCTATCTCTTACTCCTCTCCCTCTTCCTCTCCCAGCCACTCTTCTTCCTCTGTCAGCCACTTCTTTATCTCTTACTCCTCTCCCTCTTCCTCTCCCAGCCACTCTTCTTCCTCTGTCAGCCATTTCTCTATCTCTTACTCCTCTCCCTCTCCCAGCCACTCTTCTTCCTCTGTCAGCCACTTCTTTATCTCTTACTCCTCTTCCTCTCCCAGCCACTCTTCTTCCTCTTTCAGCCACTTCTCTATCTCTTACTCCTCTCCCTCTCCCAGCCACTCTTCTTCCTCTGTCAGCCACTTCTCTATCTCTTACTCCTCTTCCTCTCCCTCTCCCAGCCACTCTTCTTCCTCTGTCAGCCACTTCTCTATCTCTTACTCCTCTCCCTCTCCCAGCCACTCTTCTTCCTCTGTCAGCCACTTCTCTATCTCTTACTCCTCTCCCTCTCCCAGCCACTCTTCTTCCTCTGTCAGCCACTTCTCTATCTCTTACTCCTCTCCCTCTCCCAGCCACTCTTCTTCCTCTGTCAGCCACTTCTCTATCTCTTACTCCTCTCCCTCTCCCAGCCACTCTTCTTCCTCTGTCAGCCACTTCTCTATCTCTTACTCCTCTTCCTCTCCCAGCCACTCTTCTTCCTCTGTCAGCCACTTCTCTATCTCTTACTCCTCTCCCTCTCCCAGCCACTCTTCTTCCTCTGTCAGCCACTTCTTTATCTCTTACTCCTCTCCCTCTCCCAGCCACTCTTCTTCCTCTGTCAGCCACTTCTTTATCTCTTACTCCTCTCCCTCTCCCAGCCACTCTTCTTCCTCTGTCAGCCACTTCTCTTACTCCTCTTCCTCTCCCTCTCCCAGCCACTCTTCTTCCTCTGTCAGCCACTTCTCTATCTCTTACTCCTCTCCCTCTCCCAGCCACTCTTCTTCCTCTGTCAGCCACTTCTCTATCTCTTACTCCTCTCCCTCTCCCAGCCACTCTTCTTCCTCTGTCAGCCACTTCTCTATCTCTTACTCCTCTCCCTCTCCCAGCCACTCTTCTTCCTCTGTCAGCCACTTCTCTATCTCTTACTCCTCTCCCTCTCCCTCTCCCAGCCACTCTTCTTCCTCTGTCAGCCACTTCTCTATCTCTTACTCCTCTCCCTCTCCCAGCCACTCTTCTTCCTCTGTCAGCCACTTCTCTGTCTCTTACTCCTCTTCCTCTCCCAGCCACTCTTCTTCCTCTGTCAGCCACTTCTTTATCTCTTACTCCTCTCCCTCTCCCTGTCCCAGCCACTCTTCTTCCTCTGTCAGCCACTTCTCTATCTCTTACTCCTCTTCCTCTTCCTCTCCCAGCCACTCTTCTTCCTCTGTCAGCCACTTCTTTATCTCTTACTCCTCTTCCTCTCCCTCTCCCAGCCACTCTTCTTCCTCTGTCAGCCACTTCTTTATCTCTTACTCCTCTCCCTCTTCCTCTCCCAGCCATTCTTCTTCCTCTGTCAGCCACTTCTCTATCTCTTACTCCTCTCCCTCTTCCTCTCCCAGCCACTCTTCTTCCTCTGTCAGCCACTTCTTTATCTCTTACTCCTCTTCCTCTCCCAGCCACTCTTCTTCCTCTTTCAGCCACTTCTCTATCTCTTACTCCTCTCCCTCTCCCAGCCACTCTTCTTCCTCTGTCAGCCACTTCTCTATCTCTTACTCCTCTTCCTCTCCCTCTCCCAGCCACTCTTCTTCCTCTGTCAGCCACTTCTCTATCTCTTACTCCTCTCCCTCTCCCAGCCACTCTTCTTCCTCTGTCAGCCACTTCTCTATCTCTTACTCCTCTCCCTCTCCCAGCCACTCTTCTTCCTCTGTCAGCCACTTCTCTATCTCTTACTCCTCTCCCTCTCCCAGCCACTCTTCTTCCTCTTTCAGCCACTTCTCTATCTCTTACTCCTCTCCCTCTCCCAGCCACTCTTCTTCCTCTGTCAGCCACTTCTCTATCTCTTACTCCTCTTCCTCTCCCAGCCACTCTTCTTCCTCTGTCAGCCACTTCTCTATCTCTTACTCCTCTCCCTCTCCCAGCCACTCTTCTTCCTCTGTCAGCCACTTCTTTATCTCTTACTCCTCTCCCTCTCCCAGCCACTCTTCTTCCTCTGTCAGCCACTTCTTTATCTCTTACTCCTCTCCCTCTCCCAGCCACTCTTCTTCCTCTGTCAGCCACTTCTCTATCTCTTACTCCTCTCCCTCTCCCAGCCACTCTTCTTCCTCTGTCAGCCACTTCTTTATCTCTTACTTCTCTCCCTCTCCCAGCCACTCTTCTTCCTCTGTCAGCCACTTCTTTATCTCTTACTCCTCTCCCTCTCCCAGCCACTCTTCTTACTCTGTCAGCCACTTCTCTATCTCTTACTCCTCTTCCTCTTCCTCTCCCAGCCACTCTTCTTCCTCTGTCAGCCACTTCTTTATCTCTTACTCCTCTCCCTCTCCCAGCCACTCTTCTTCCTCTTCCTCTCCCAGCCACTCTTCTTCCTCTTCCTCTCCCAGCCACTCTTCTTCCTCTGTCTGCCACTTCTCTATCTCTTACTCTTCTTCCTCTCCCTCTCCCAGCCACTCTTCTTCCTCTGTCAGCCACTTCTCTATCTCTTACTCCTCTCCCTCTCCCTCTCCCAGCCACTCTTCTTCCTCTGTCAGCCACTTCTCTATCTCTTACTCCTCTCCCTCTCCCAGCCACTCTTCTTCCTCTGTCAGCCACTTCTCTATCTCTTACTCCTCTCCCTCTCCCAGCCACTCTTCTTCCTCTGTCAGCCACTTCTTTATCTCTTACTCCTCTCCCTCTCCCTCTCGCAGCCACTCTTCTTCCTCTGTCAGCCACTTCTCTATCTCTTACTCCTCTTCCTCTCCCAGCCACTCTTCTTCCTCTGTCAGTCACTTCTCTATCTCTTACTCCTCTCCCTCTCCCAGCCACTCTTCTTCCTCTGTCAGCCACTTCTCTATCTCTTACTCCTCTCCCTCTCCCAGCCACTCTTCTTCCTCTGTCAGCCACTTCTCTATCTCTTACTCCTCTCCCTCTCCCAGCCACTCTTCTTCCTCTGTCAGCCACTTCTCTATCTCTTACTCCTCTCCCTCTCCCAGCCACTCTTCTTCCTCTGTCAGCCACTTCTCTATCTCTTACTCCTCATCCTCTCCCTCTCCCAGCCACTCATCTTCCTCTGTCAGCCACTTCTCTATCTCTTACTCCTCTCCCTCTTCCTCTCCCAGCCACTCTTCTTCCTCTGTCAGCCACTTCTCTATCTCTTACTCCTCTCCCTCTCCCAGCCACTCTTCTTCCTCTGTCAGCCACTTCTCTATCTCTTACTCCTCTCCCTCTCCCAGCCACTCTTCTTCCTCTGTCAGCCACTTCTTTATCTCTTACTCCTCTCCCTCTCCCTCTCCCAGCCACTCTTCTTCCTCTGTCAGCCACTTCTCTATCTCTTACTCCTCTCCCTCTCCCAGCCACTCTTCTTCCTCTGTCAGCCACTTCTTTATCTCTTACTCCTCTCCCTCTCCCAGCCACTCTTCTTCCTCTGTCAGTCACTTCTTTATCTCTGGCTGGGTCCATGTTTACATTACACTACAGCATTATTCCTAAAATTTCCCCTTTTGTATAAATGGTAATAAAATTGAAAGACTTTGTAGGTGTTGAAAGACCTGGGTAGGTGTTCAGCTACAATGGGAATCAACCAAGGTTGGACTAATTATTTTGATAGTATTTCGTTTTTTTAGATGTTGAATATATTTCAATGAGGTATTACTGTAGAAATGTAGCAAATTGCTGTCTTATCTTATTCAATTTTGTGTTATGTTAAACTTAAGTTTAACAGTTTTGAAAAGAGTATGTAAACATGTGCAAATTGGCCTGTGAGAAAAGAATTCATGAAATTTGAAAGATGTAGTTATTGAATACATTTTGTGCCAAAGCAATGAAAACTGATCCACAGTTTAGCCCTCATAGACTGCTGTTGTTCTCACCGTGAGAAGAATTTTGAAAAAGTGACCTAAGTATTGAGAAATGGGTCCTAGCGATTGTAAAACAAACTGTAAATAGGTAAATATTGCACAATCCAGGTGTGTAAAGCTCTTGTACACTAACCCAAGAAGACTTACAGCTGTAATTGCTGCCAAAGTGGATTCTAACTCAGAGAGAGGAATATTTATGCAATGACTACATTTGAGTTAAAACATCTTTGTATTTTATTATATATTATTATCCTTCCACTTTGACATTAGAGTATTTTATGTAGATTGTTGACAAAAATAATACAATTCTATCCATTTTAAACCCACTGTGTAATACAATAAAATGTGACGAAATGCAAATATCTAGAACACCATCTAGAACACCATCTAGAACACTATCTAGAACACCATCTAGAAAATATGGTGTTGTTTGTGTAAGGGTGTCACGTCCTACGTG
>NC_048584.1:37799014-37809014 GCF_013265735.2 Oncorhynchus mykiss
CACAAAGGGTTCTACATAGCACCACAAAGGGTTCTACATTGCACCACAAAGGGTTCTACATAGCACCACAAAGGGTTCTACATTGCACCACAAAGGGTTCTACATAGCACCACAAAGGGTTCTACATAGCACCACAAAGGGTTCTACATAGCACCACAAAGGGTTCTACATTGCACCACAAAGGGTTCTGCATTGCACCACAAAGGGTTCTACATAGCACCACAAAGGGTTCTACATAGCACCACAAAGGGTTCTACATAGCACCACAAAGGGTTCTACATAGCACCACAAAGGGTTCTACATTGCACCACCAAGGGTTCTACATAGCACCACAAAGGGTTCTACATAGCACCACAAAGGGTTCTACATTGCACCACAAAGGGTTCTACATAGCACCACAAAGGGTTCTACATAGCACCACAAAGGGTTCTACATAGCACCACAAAGGGTTCTACATTGCACCACAAAGGGTTCTACATAGCACCACAAAGGGTTCTACATAGCACCACAAAGGGTTCTACATAGCACCACAAAGGGTTCTACATTGCACCACAAAGGGTTCTGCATTGCACCACAAAGGGTTCTACATAGCACCACAAAGGGTTCTACATTGCACCACAAAGGGTTAGAAACATATTGGAACCTTTTTTTGGTTCTTTATGGAACCTTAGGAAAGGGTTCTTTATAGAATCTTAGGAAAGTGTTCTTTATAGAACCTTAGGAATGGGTTCTTAAAGCACAACTGAGGTTCCATTTAGAATCTTATGAGCATGGCCTGTTGCGTCAAGCAATCCCGTATCCGGGAGCGTAATTATAGCCTCAAGCTCATTACCATAACGCAACGTTAACTATTCATGAAAATCGCAAATGAAATGCAATAAATATATTGTCTCACAAGCTTAGCCTTTTGTTAACAACACTGTCATCTCAGATTTTCAAAATATGCTTTTCAACCAAAGCATTTGTGTAAGAGTATTGATAGCTAGCATAGCATTAAGCCTAGCATTCAGCAGGCAACATTTTCACAAAAACAAGAAAAGCATTCAAATAAAATCATTTACCTTTGAAGAACTTCGGATGTTTTCAATGAGGAGACTCAGTTAGATAGCAAATGTTCAGTTTTTCCAAAAATATTATTTGTGTAGGAGAAATCGCTCCGTTTTGTTCATCACGTTTGGCTAAGAAAAACCCGAAAATACAGTCATTACAGCGCCAAACTTTTTTCCAAATGAACTCCATAATATCGACAGAAACATGGCAAACGTTGTTTAGAATCAATCCTCAAGGTGTTTTTCACATATCTATTCGATGATAAGTCATTCCTGGGAGTTTGGTTTCTCCTCTGAACCAAATGAAAAAATGCACGCACCTGGAGATTACGCAATAGTTTCGACGGAGGACACCGAGCGGACACCTGGTAAATGTAGTCTCTCATGGTCAATTTTCCAATGATATGCCTACAAATACGTCACAATGCTGCAAACACCTTGGGGAAACGACAGAAAGTTTAGGCTCATTCCTTGTGCATTCACAGCCATATAAGGAGACATTGGAAAACAGCGCCTTCTAAATCTGGGGCATTTCCGGTTTGAAAATTCATCTTGGTTTTGCCTGTAGCATCAGTTCTGAGGCACTCACAGATAATATCTTTGCAGATTTGGAAACGTCAGAGTGTTTTCTTTCCAAAGCTGTCAATTATATGCATAGTCGAGCATCTTTTCATGACAAAATATCGCGCTTAAAACGGGAACGTTTTTTCATCCAAAAATTAAAAGAGCGCCCCCTATATCAAAGAAGTTAAAGACCTTCAAAAAAAAGGTTCCATTTTGGCCCAAAAGGGGTTCCACTATGGCTACAAGCCAAATAATCAATCCGGTACTATTTAGAAGCAGTATTGTTTTGTGTAATGTATATCTATCTGCTCTTTCTCTTACACTTCCTCTAACTACATCCCTGTTATTTCCTTTACCCCTTCTCATTCTTCTGCCTCCTAATTATCCCACACTTTTCTTCCATCACTCCATCATTCCTTCTCTCCCTCATTCCCTACAGACTTCCCTCCCTCCCTCCCTCCCTCCCTCCAGTCTTACCTCTCTACCTCCCTCTCTTCATGTCTCTCCCTCCTTGCCTCCAGCCCTCCCTCTCGCCCTCCTTCCCTCCAGTCTTACCTCTCTCCCTCCCTCTCTTCATGTCTCTCCCTCCTTGCCTCCAGCCCTCCCTCTCTCCCTCCTTCCCTCCAGTCTTACCTCTCTCCCTCCCTCTCTCCCTCCTTCCCTCTCTCCCTCCCTATCTCCCTCACTCACTCCCTCCTTACCTCCAGTCTTACCTCTCTCCCTCACTCTCTCCCTCTTTCCCTCCAGCCTTCCCTCTCACCCTCCTTCCTTCCAGCCTTCCCTCTCTCCCCTACTTCCCTCCAGTCTTATCTCTCTCCCTCCCTCTCTCCTTCCCTCTCTCCTTCCTTCCTTACCTCCAGACTTCCCTCTCTCCCTGCTTCCCTACCTTCTTCCCTCTCCAAATTTGGATTTCTAATAAACCTAATGGCAGCCAGTTTGACCGCAGGGCCAGCCCACTCAGCGTGGGAGGAGGGGGGGGGGTCAGTATGTTAATGCTCACATGAATTTGTTTTCCCCTGTCAACTGTTTAGAAAACATTAGATACATCAGAGCCTGTGACTGGTCTAGAACAACGGCCTGCATCCAGATCAGCCTTCTTAATACAATACACACACACAGACACACGCACACGTACACGTACACGCACACAACCACGCACACACACACACACACACACACACACACACACACACACACACACACACACACACACACACACACACACACACACACACATCTGAAATCTTAATACAGAGCATCCCATTCCTTCTGACCCAGCACATCACAGCTGCTCTATGCTCTCTTTTTAATCTCTCTTTTTATTTGCCAGAACAAACCATATCACTCCTCACCATTTTTGTATTATTAAACTTCTCTAGGGTAGGAGGCACTATTTTTACCTCCGGATGAAAAGCGTGCCCGAGTAAAGTGCCTTCTACTCAGGTGCGGAAGCTAGGATATGCATATAATTGGTAGATTTGGATAGAAAACACTCTACAGTTTCCAAAACCTTTAACACAATGTCTGTGAGTACAACGGAACTGATTTGGCAGGCGAAAACCCGAGGAAAATCCAACCAGGAAGTAGGACTTCTTCATTTTTGTAGTATTCTATTCAATCCCAGTATCCATTGACTCACAAATTGCATTTCCTATGCCTTCCACTTTATAAATTGTTTCAGGCTTGTATTCTGAAAAATGAGGGAGTAAGACCAGCCTGAATGTCGACCCTAAAGTGTCACAGAGCTTTTTAATGCGCAATCCCGAGAGCTTGCCTTTCTTGTTTACCTTTTATATTGATGACGTCATTGAAATATGATAGATAATTTAGGCTAAAAACAACCTGAGGATTGAATATAAACATCGTTTGACATGTTTCTATGAACTTTACGGATACAATTAGGATTTTTTTTGTCTGCCTGTTGTGACTGCGTTTGAGCCTTTGGATTACCAAAGAAAACGCACAAACAAAATGGCGGTTTCTGGATATAAAGAGAGACTTTCTCAAACAAAACCAACATTTATTGAGTAAATGCATGTCTTCTGACATGATTAATTTTATCTCTATTTCTGACTTGTATAACTCTTCTACTTGGCTGGTTACTGTTTGTAATGATTTGTCTGCTGGGCGATGTTCTCAGATAATCGCATGGTGTGCTTTAAGGCCTTTTTGAAATCTGACACCGTCGTTGGATTCACTAGAAGGTCATCTTTAAACCTATGTATAACACTTGTATGTTTTCTGAATTTTTATAATTGGTATTTCTGTTTTTGAATTTGGCGCTCTGCAATTTCACTGAATGTTGGTCAGGTGGGACGCTACCATCCCACAAGGAGGTTAACTAGGGGAGTCAGTTAAGAACTAATTCTTATTTACAATAACAGCCTAGGAACAGTGGGTTAACTGCGCTGTACAGGGGCAGACTGACAGAGTTGTACCTTGTCAGCTCGGGGATTCGATCTTGCAATCTTGCAATCTTTCGGTTACTAGTCCAACGCTTTAACCACTAGGCTACCCCACTATATCACACTATATCACACTATATCACTCCATACCACACTATATCACTCCATATCACACTATATCCCTCCATACCACACTATATCACTCCATACCACACTGTATCACACTATATCACTCCATACCACACTATATCACTCCATACCACACTGTATCACACTATATCACTCCATACCACACTGTATCACACTATATCACTCCATACCACACTGTATCACACTATATCCCTCCATACCACACTATATCCCTCCATACCACACTATATCACTCCATACCACACTATATCACACTATATCACACCATTCCTCACAAAAAAAACACAATTTCACACCCTATCAAACCATATCACACCATTTTTTATTTATTTTTATAAATACATGTTTACCCTATTTTCTCCCCAATTTCGTGGTAACCAATTGTTTTAGTAGCTACTATCTTGTCTCATCGATACAACTCCCGTACGGGCTTGGGAGAGACGAAGGTTGAAAGTCATGCGTCCTCCGATACACAACCCAACCAAGCCACACTGCTTCTTAACACAGCGCGCATCCAAACCGGAAGCCAGCCGCACCAATGTGGTTGCCAGGTGCACGGTGTTTCCTCCGACACATTGGTGCGGCTGGCTTCCGGGTTGGATAGGCCAATTGTGCGTCGCTCCACGGACGTCCCGGGTCACGGCCGGTTACGACAGAGCCTGGGCGCGAACCCAGAGTCTCTGATGGCACAGCTGGCGCTGCAATACAGAGCCCTTAAACACTGCGTCACCCGGGAGACCTATACCACACCCTATCACACCATTTCAAACCCTATCACACAATTTCACACGATATCACACCATATCACACCATTTCACACGATACCACACCATATCACATCATACCACACCATTTCAAACACCACACCATATCACAACATATCACACCATATCACACCATACCACACCATATCACATCACACCACACCATATCACAACATATCACACCATATCACACCATACCACACCATACCACACCATATCACACCATATCACACAATACCACACCATATCACACCATATCACACCATATCACACCATGCCACACCATATCACACCATATCACACCATATCACACCATATCACACCATACCACACCATATCACACCATACCACACCATACCACACCATATCACACCATACCACACCATATCACACCATACCACACCATACCACACCATATCACACCATATCACACCATACCACACCTTACCACACCATATCACACCATACAGTGCCTTGCGAAAGTATTCGGCCCCCTTGAACTTTGCGACCTTTTGCCACATTTCAGGCTTCAAACATAAAGATATAAAACTGTATTTTTTTTGTGAAGAATCAACAACAAGTGGGACACAATCATGAAGTGGAACGACATTTATTGGATATTTCAAACTTTTTTAACAAATCAAAAACTGAAAAATTGGGCGTGCAAAATTACTCAGCCCCCTTAAGTTAATACTTTGTAGCGCCACCTTTTGCTGCGATTACAGCTGTAAGTCGCTTGGGGTATGTCTCTATCAGTTTTGCACATCGAGAGACTGACATTTTTTCCCATTCCTCCTTGCAAAACAGCTCGAGCTCAGTGAGGTTGAATGGAGAGCATTTGTGAACAGCAGTTTTCAGTTCTTTCCACAGATTCTCGATTGGATTCAGGTCTGGACTTTGACTTGGCCATTCTAACACCTGGATATGTTTTTTTTTTAACCATTCCATTGTAGATTTTACTTTATGTTTTGGATCATTGTCTTGTTGGAAGACAAATCTCCGTCCCAGTCTCAGGTCTTTTGCAGACTCCATCAGGTTTTCTTCCAGAATGGTCCTGTATTTGGCTCCATCCATCTTCCCATCAATTTTAGCCATCTTCCCTGTCCCTGCTGAAGAAAAGCAGGCCCAAACCATGATGCTGCCACCACCATGATTGACAGTGTTCAGGGTGATGTGCTGTGTTGCTTTTACGCCAAACATAACGTTTTGCATTGTTACCAAAAAGTTCAATTTTGGTTTAATCTGACCAGAACACCTTCTTCCACATTTTTGGTGTGTCTCCCAGGTGGCTTGTGGCAAACTTTAAACAACACTTTTTATGGATATCTTCAAGAAATGGCTTTCTTCTTGCCACTCTTCCTTAAAGGCCAGATTTGTGCAATATACGACTGATTGTTGTCCTATGGACAGAGTCTCCGACCTCAGCTGTAGATCTCTGCAGTTCATGAGCTGAAAGTTTAGAGGGACGGCCAGGTCTTGGTAGATTTGCAGTGGTCTGATACTCCTTCCATTTCAATATTATCGCTTGCACAGTGCTCCTTGGGATGTTTAAAGCTTGGGAAATCTTTTTGTATCCAAATCCGGCTTTAACTTCTTCACAACAGTATCTCGGACCTGCCTGGTGTGTTCCTTGTTCTTCATGATGCTCTCTGCGCTTTTAACGGACCTCTGAGATTATCACAGTGCATGTGCATTTGTACGGAGACTTGATTACACACAGGTGGATTGTATTTATCATCATTAGTCATTTAGGTCAACATTGGATCATTCAGAGATCCTCACTGAACTTCTGGAGAGAGTTTGCTGCACTGAAAGTAAAGGGGCTGAATAATTTTGCACGCCCAATTTTTCAGTTTTTTTTTGTTAAAAAAGTTTGAAATATCCAATAAATGTCGTTCCACTTCATGATTGTGTCCCACTTGTTGTTGATTCTTCACAAAAAAATACAGTTTTATATCTTTATGTTTGAAGCCTGAAATGTGGCAAAAGGTCGCAAAGTTCAAGGGGGCCGAATACTTTCGCAAGGCACTGTATCACACCATACCACACCATACCACACCACACCACACCATACCACACCATACCACAGCATACCACACCTTACCATACCATATCACACCATACCACACCATATCACACCATACCACACCATACCACACTTTACCACACCATATCACACCATAAAACACCATACCACACCACACCACACCATACCACACTATACCATACCACACCATACCACACCATACCATACCATACCACACCATACCATACCATACCATACCACACCATACCACACCACATATAGCTGCTGAGTTGTCATGTATGTATATTATCACGACACAGGCTCCATCCCAAATGGCACCATATTGCCTATTTAGTGAACTACTTAACGACATTGGGCCCTGGCCATTTGGCACACAACCATACACTTTACATTCTACATCAGTGTTCACATCAGAGCAGTCGCACGTAGCCAGACATTGCCACATGCCACACTATGTGCATATTTAAAGATATACAATATTTAACCATTATATTGCACTTACCATTTTACCATGTCATGAATTCCATGCAAATAGCAACCCTTTATTGTTCATGCTATCGCTCTAGAGGAGAACTATGAGATACAGAAGTTGAGATATGAGAGATGTAGTTAGGTAGTCATAGAGAGATAGATTGGGTTGACTGGTGTGGTGCCGTCCCAGGTTTGTAAAATTCTTTCCCAAAATCCGAACGTTTACCAGAAATCCTGCTTGGAGGATTCACAGATTTCCTGCTTATTCCCTTGTCATTACACTAATCCTCCATCTGTGATTTGTGGGGAAACCTAGGAGCCCCCAGACTCCCTGTAGTACACACACACACACACACACACACACACACACACACACACACACACACACACACACGACGAATGAGATGGGGCTCAGTGGTGTACTGTCTCCCTATAGCATGCCCAGATAGATCAGGGGCCATTCAGGACCCTCATAATGAATTGGTCTAATTAATATCCAGACATCTGATCATTCTCTAATATCACTAGAGGTGAGAGGAGAAGAGGCAGGGGAAACGTGAGAGTGAGGAATAAAGGGAGAGAGAGGGAGGGAGAGAGAAGGAGGGAGAGAGAGGGATGAAGGGAGAGAGAGGGATAAAGGGAGAGAGAAAAAGAGGCAAGATTACAGATTGAAGAGAGAGGGAGAAAGGGAGAGAGAGGGATAAAGGGAGAGAGAGGGATAAAGGGAGAGAGAAAAAGAGGCAAGATTACAGATTGAAGAGAGAGGGAGAAAGGGAGAGAGAGGGAGGGAGAGAGAGGGATAAATGGAGAGAGAAAGGGAGGTGAGAGAGAGAGAGAAAGGGAGGTGAGAGAGCAGGTGGGAGAGAGGGAGAGAGAGAGAGAGAGAGAAAGAGAGAGAGAGAGAGAGAGAGAGAGAAAGGTAGAGAAAGGGAGAGAGAGGGAAAGAGAAACAGAGGGGAGAGAGTGGATGGGAGAGAGAGGGAAAAAGAGAGAGAGAAAGGGATGTGAGAGAGCAGGTGGGAGAGAGGGAGAGAGAGAGAGAGAGAGAAAGAGAGAGAGAGAGAGAGAAAGGTAGAGAAAGGGAGAGAAAGGGAGAGAGAGGCAAAGAGAAACGGAGGGGAGAGAGTGAGTGGGAGAAAAGGAGAAAGATCAAATTAATAGGAGAGAGAGAGGAAGGGGAGAGAGAGAGAGAGAGAGAGAGAGAGAGAGAGAGAGAGAGAGAGAGAGAGAGAGAGAGAGTAGGTGGAGAGAAATGGAGGGAGAGAGAGAGGGAGGGAGAGAGGGGAAGGGGAGGGAGGACGACTGGAGAAGAGAGAGTGATTGATAGTGAGAGGTGAAACTCACCCTTAAACTGCCCTTCTAGCACTCTCTCAGTTTGTCACTTACAACTGCTACTTTGTGTTTCTCGTCCCTACCTCACTCTCTCCATCTCTATCTCTCTCTACGTCACTGTTTCTCTCTCTCTCTCACTCTCTAGCTCTCTCTGACTCTCTCTCCCCTTCTCTTTCTCTCTGTTTCTCTCTCTCCTTCACTCTCCTTATCTCTCTCCCTCTATCTCTCTCCCCTTCTCTTTCTCCATCTCTATCTCTCTCCATCTCTCTGTTTCTCTCTCTCACTCTCTCTTTCTCTCTCTCTCCCTCTATATCTCTCCCCTTCTCTCTCTAGCTATCTCTCGCTCTCTCTGAGTTATTCAATCATCATTACACCCAGGCGCAGCAGTGTGAAACTCACGTCGTCTGGGAATTACAGAAAAATAAAATGAGATTGAGTAGAACCAGCCGGCAGCTGCGTGAAACTGATGGATGAGAAAACAAATTTTGTTGGATTTAAAAAAAAATACTTACAGAGGAGTGACTCTCAAAACTCCTTATGAATGAGTTGTGAAACAGAGAATAATGTGACCATTATACAGTGCCTTGCGAAAGTATTCGGCCCCCTTGAACTTTGCGACCTTTTGCCACATTTCAGGCTTCAAACATAAAGATATAAAACTGTATTTTTTTGTGAAGAATCAACAACAAGTGGGACACAATCATGAAGTGGAACGACATTTATTGGATATTTCAAACTTTTTTAACAAATCAAAAACTGAAAAATTGGGCGTGCAAAATTATTCAGCCCCTTTACTTTCAGTGCAGCAAACTCTCTCCAGAAGTTCAGTGAGGATCTCTGAATGATCCAATGTTGACCTAAATGACTAATGATGATAAATACAATCCACCTGTGTGTAATCAAGTCTCCGTATAAATGCACCTGCACTGTGATAGTCTCAGAGGTCCGTTAAAAGCGCAGAGAGCATCATGAAGAACAAGGAACACACCAGGCAGGTCCGAGATACTGTTGTGAAGAAGTTTAAAGCCGGATTTGGATACAAAAATATTTCCCAAGCTTTAAACATCCCAAGGAGCACTGTGCAAGCGATAATACTGAAATGGAAGGAGTATCAGACCACTGCAAATCTACCAAGACCTGGCCGTCCCTCTAAACTTTCAGCTCATACAAGGAGAAGACTGATCAGAGATGCAGCCAAGAGGCCCATGATCACTCTGG